>NC_089584.1:85618694-85851390 GCF_019320115.1 Miscanthus floridulus | reverse complement strand
TGTAGCAAGTTCAGGAGGGTTTCCAACTTGGATTTAGTCTCTGCCGATATTGTTCCCAGTGCAAGGGAAGAACTTGTCTCCTCTCCATCGTCGTCAGAAATGTCAATGGCAAAGGAAAATAGGCTGTTCGGGGAGTCTTGTTCCTGAGAGAGAGAGAGGGAGATCAGTTAGGGGTAAGTATGAGTATTGTAAATCAACTAGGCTGATCGGTTTACCTGTTTCAAGGCAATTTCCTGTGCTTGACTGGAGGAAGCAACCTGGAGTATGTCGTGTGGGGGATCGGCTGAGCTTGCCGATGGGATATCCTCTGTGACTTCATCGGTGGTGGGCTCTTGAGGTATGACGGCCGATGACATTGGGGCAGATGTAGGGATCGGCATAGACCTTTGTCGTTTTGGCTGTGCTTCAGTATCTGTTGAAGCTTTGCGTTTTGCTTGGGCATCGGCAACGATGGGCTGGGGGGCATCGGCACTTGTTGGTTGTGAAGCTTGGACATCTGGTATGTTTGCCGATGTACCCAATTGTTGCTGCAAAACAAGTGTAAGAGATGATATTTAACAAATAAAATGTAAAGTCAAGAAGCTACCTCTGAAGGTTCGTCGAAAGAAGTGGTGCTTGATATCGGCGGAATTGCCGATGATGATCCAGTAGCAGCTCTTACCCCCTGATGATTAAGGTTAATACAGTTTGTGATCGGCATAAGTAAAGATAAACGAGGTTGTTACCTTAAATGCTTTGACCAAGGTTGTAGCAGCAGCCGATGGAGTAGCCCTGGATGTAGCCAATTTGGACTTGGAAGTGATGGTCTTGGTACGAATCTTCTGGTGGGTCAAAGCGGCTAAGGTGGGAGCGTTGTAGCCGATCAGCGATGTTGGGGAAACAGGCCGGAGATTGAAGGGTTTCCCACTTTTGCTCACCGATGGTGCTGGGTTGTTAACCTGTTACAAGAGAATCGGTTACTGATATATGAAGGGAAAAGCAGAAGGGAGTTAAAGGGAACTTACCGCGTCGTCAGGGATGGCGTATTCAGGGTCGATCATGTGCCGATATGTGTGAGCAGAAGTTGCGAACAGTTGTTCTTTCCACTCTCGCCACCATTGCTTATATGACTCGGTGATGAAAGATATTGGTGTCCAGGTGGATATATCAACATCTGTAGTATCGGCATCAGGGGAGAGTTGTACTACCTTGTTCCAATCTGTTCCGCAGGTGATTGTTTCCCTGGGTTTGATCACATCGGCAAAGCAGAGTGTGATCGGCAATTGCCCAAAAGCCAATTGGCGGGATACTGCCGATGGGTTGTAAAATTCATACGTAATGTTGGTGTTTTTCCCGCTGCCGAATGTGTTTACTGGAATTGTCCTGGGAGTGATGATAGCCATCATGAGCTCATTATCTTGATTCAGAGTGTTATCGGCAAAGTTGAAAAGAAGGGGGAATCTGTTTTCTTCGTCAATATAAGGCACCCAGGCCCTATGATCACGAGAAAGACCATTGTAGAAGCTTTGAAAGAATCTGCCGATTTGGTCTTCGTTGGCTTCTGTTCCAGGAAGGACAATTATGGCTTCACCAAAATTGAGGGGTGAGCGTGTTGCCGATTCATCATCCCCAAGCACATAGTCTTCAGCAATTTCTCGTGGGAATTGTTGAGCAAAAAAGTCCCATTGCAAACGTTTGTGCATATGGGCATTCAGCCACATGTTGATAAACCACCACGGGCCTCCCAGGTTGCCGATGGGTTCGCCGAGCAAAAGTTTCTGAGACACTTGATGAAGAAGATGATAAGTGGAGCTCAGAAGGTATCGGCCAAGAGGAAACCTTACGCCATTAGCCAAAAGTTCAGCTGCAGGGAGGAAGGCGTTGGTTGGTCCTACTGATCGACCACAGAAGATGAATTTTTCCAACCACATATTCAGGAATGTGGCATGTTCCCTCTGGCTAAGTGTCCCGGTCTTCTGGTATTCTTGAATATATCCTGTCCAACCGCCGATGTTGCGGGTATTTACCCTGTATTCAGGCTTTCTACCATAGATGGAGCCTTCATCGGCAGTTGAAATGTCCAAGCCAGTAAGCATATGGATATCGGCAAGGGTAGGAGTAGCTGGGCCATGTCCAAACATAAAAGTATTGGTCGTGTCTGACCAGAAATAAGCAGCTGCAATCATCATTGATTCATTTTTCTGCATATCGGCAATAGATAGCCTAATGCATTGGTCTAATCTTCGTTCTGCCCAGTATACTTGCATCGATCTATTAACTCTCAAGTACCAATCTTTCCACCCCTTGGTGGTTTTGGGCCAAGATCGGAATGTGTCTTTCCACAAATTCAGAGAGAAATTTTGGGCTCTAAAGGGGATTCTGTTAACCTCTGCATTGATCAGATCGGTTGGATCTGGGTTGCCCATTGGACCGAGGCATTGGACGTGCGGCTGATCGGTTGGGATAACTAATTTGTTGCGCAGTTCCTAAGGTTATAGAATCCAGAGAACAGAAGAAAGGAAAAATCACCAACTGAATGAATTTGCGAAAAGATCAAAGTAAAGAATAATGGAAGTGGAGCGAACCGCGGGGACGTCGAAGTTGATGGCCATGGTCTTGAGGAAACTTGAAGTTAGCGCCGGAGAAGGGTTCTTCTTGGTTGAGGTCGCGCGGTTGTTCGTCGGAGTCGCCGCCGGAGAGAGGAAATGCCAAGGATTGGAGGCTGAAGGTAGAAAATGAGGGTTCCGGAGAAATCTATTTATAAGCCGCCCGGAGTAAGGGTATTTTGGACTTATCTCTATGTCGCGCGCATATAGGTCGAGATGGTTCAGAAGGATATGGTAACTGTTCGCACGATAATCAGGGGATTGTACAGATGAGTTGATGACAAGTAATCATGACTTGGAAGGGATATCGATACAGGATATTTTAATTCTGAAAATGGCAGCATTATCATGTTAAGATCTTGCCGATGGGTTATTGTTTCGGTATCTTAACCATAATCAAAGCAAGAGTGGTTGGTGATTGTGCGATATTTACTGAAATGCGTGAATCAAGATTAGATTTGATTGGATTTGATAACAAATCAAGTTTTGGCTTGGAGAATGAGTTATGGTAATTGGGCAAAGGCAAGTGTTATCTGGAGTAAATTTCGGAACATTAATGGTTTTATACTCCGAAATTGGGGGGCATGTGTTGACACCGTTTTTTGTACGTGATGATGATCGGAGTGGATTAATCGGTGAAGGGAAGGTTACTGTGTACTTTGATAGCCGATGGAAGCCAGCTTGTAAAGATAGTTGCCGATAGCTGGTGATGGTCGATGGAAAGGTTGGTTTAGATTCGGGCGTTGCCGATGAAGTTAGAGGTGTTATTGTCGATGCCGATGAGAGGAGGTTTAAAGACTACTGCCGATGCAACAGTGAGTATGCCGATGAGAGGAGGTTTGAAGACTACTGCCGATGCAACAGTGAGTATGACGATGAAGGAAGGCTTGAAGGTTACTACCGATGGAACAGGGGATATGCCGATGGGAAGGAAGATGGCGAGGTTTTCATCGTAATTAAGGCGGACAGGGAAATAGATAGGAGTTGATTTCCTTTTTTATATTTGTTAGAGTATGGTTCATGTAAGAGTCACGTGTTTCCTTAGATATGGGCTTGGTGTCCTAGTTGTGTTCGGTTGTGTCTCTTTAGATCGGGGTATAAATATGGAGTGAGGGGCAATGTAAGAAAAAATATATATCAATCAACATCAAAACCAACTTTTACTCCTATTTGCATCTACTTACTTTTCGGCGACTTCATCAATTTGCATACTTTTTCTTTTTTACGAGTTCTCATTGAATCGGCGAGCTGCATCGTTTCAGTGCGACCTTCGGCGATTCTCGAGTTCCGCGTGAGCACCTCTTGGCCGTGACTTCCGGGCGTATCGCTGTTGTCAGGACTAAAGTGTTCGTATTTTCATCCTTGTCGATTAGCAGGTCAAATCGACTGGCACGCTTTGGATATCGATTCGGGTATTAGCCCTTTGTGTTTGCAGTATCCCCTTCTGCATCAACAGCAACAAAAGTGAGCAAAGGGGTCTGGAAAACTTACTTTTCAGTTCCTCTTTCATCTTGGTCGTGTGGTCCTAGAGCTGCAACTGGTCGTGCGCCAGTTTTCTGTTGTCCTCCTTTAGACGATCACACTCTACGACCGCACGACTATTCTCCTCTTGGAGACGGACTACTTTGGCTTCTAAGCCTACACTACAGCTGTTACTACCAACAACGCAACAACACTTATCATGCACTCGTTGTGATAAAGTGACTACTTACTTGTTCTTTCCTGCTCTTTGTTACTGAGCTGGACGACCAGGTTCTAGTTCTGCGACTCTTGCTCTGTCCTCTCATGGTTGGCGGCTTCAAGTTGGTGGCGCAAGCATTCCACTTCGGCCTCCAGCTCTTTATTGCTTGCAGTGATCCCCTCAATCTGGTTGAAGCATTTCTTACGGTACCTTGCGGTCTTCATTAAGTCCTGCGTGCAAAAAGCTAAGTAAGAAAGTTTGACTAGATAGCAAGATCAGGTGGTGAAGCAAAGCATACATGGACTTCCGTCACTAGTCGTTTCGCCGCTCGTTCAACTTTCATGGTCTCTTCGACCTCTAGGATTTCCTCATGAACAACCCATTGGTCATTTCGCCAGCGCAACACATATATATGTTGTCTCTTGTCCTGTGGACGGCCTAGGACCTCCTCCACTTCGTCCTCTTCGGCCTCTTCTTCGGGTAGCGGTGCTGGTCTAGAGTTAGCAGCTTCTGCGATGACCATGGCCTTCCCACGGGCTATAGCATCAACAAACGTGCTCTGTGCTATCACCTCCGGCTGCTGCTCCTCAGTCTATTCCGTTACCCTTGGCGCTGAGGTATTGCCCTCAGCAGGGTTAGTGCTCGGAGCACTTGTGCTTGGCTCGGCTCTTCCCTCGACCCCCTGCTTGGGGACTATTTTCTGACTGCTTGTGGTCTGAGGCTCCAGTGGACCTTCTGCTATGGGTTCCTCCATGGCCAGCTGCTGGGCAGTTTTCTCTGAAATTGTTGGCGGAGCCACGCCACTCCTGGCTAGTTGGTCTAGATTTTCGGTGGACACCGAACTAGTACATCCGGGATAAGTTTAGAAGGCAACCATAATCAATACAAATTGCAAGATTACATCAAAGTTACAAATACTTACATGTTGGAAGCACAAAATGATGTGGCAAAGGCACATCTCTTCGGCCGTGCTTGCTCCATGTGCTGTGTGGGCGACACCTGGTCTCCCTCTACATCCAGCACTAACATTGGGGCTTGGTGCTCGACCCCTCCGCCGCTTGTCCTTCATGCTACAGTGGTCGGTGATGTGGGTCCCACCGGCACAGAGGAGCCACCTTGCTCCGTCGACTTTAGTTGCCTCCTCCTCTTTCGAGGGACGAGTCGAAAGATGTCTACATCCTCTCCCTCCTCTGTGTCATCGTTCGACAGAGTACGGATCGCTTGACGACACTTACTGGCTGCCAGCCGCTTACCAACAGCTTTGGCCGCTGCCTCCTCTCCAACTCCAAGCATGGCCCAGTCGACGTCTTCGACCCCGGTGCTGGTCTGGGCAGTTGGGTCGGCAACTTGCGGCCAATCTACACCAGGGGGTGGCGACACAAACACTGTTGCTCTATCCCAACCATTAATTTGGGAAACAAATAGAAGATAACACAGTAAGTTCTTATTACAATATAAGACCACGGGTACAAGGCAAGATGAGTTACCTTTGGGGGAGGTCGGGCGAGCTTGAAAGCGTGCTCGATGTCGCTCAATCTGACATAATTTGGATCAGCTAAGTTAAATAGCTCTCTAATTCTAGCCCTGACTTCGACCTTGTTAAGCGCCTCCTACCTCGTCCTCGTCGGGTCTACGCTTCCTTGGTACTCATAGCCAGGATGTACCCTCCTCTGGCAGGGCTGGATCCATCGGCTGATGAAGCTCCCGACCACGCTCGGACCGTCTAGTTTCTTCCACGGGATCATCCCAAGTATTTCTGAAATCTGCTCCAGGTGCCCGGGCTTCTCTAACCAGCTTGTTTTCTTCTCTGGAATGAACCCCATGTCGCACAGTGTGATCGTGTTTGGCTCTTCGCGGATGTAGAATCATTTCTTGTACCAATCGTCAAGCGACGTGTTCCAAGGGCAGTGAAGGTACTGGGCCTTCATCCCATCATGGAGGTTGAGGTACACACCTCCGGCTATCTTCGAGCCACCGCTTCCTTTCTTCCGCAGACAGAAAAGATGGCGAAAGAAGTCGAAATGGGGCTGGAAGCCGCCATATGCTTCGCAAAGATGAATGAAGGTGGAGACAAGGAGAATCGAGTTGGGATGTAGATTGCAAATCCCAATCTCGTAGTACAGATAGAGACCCTGAAGGAAAGGGTGTACTGGAACCCCAAAACCCCGCTTAAAGAAGTCTTCGAACACCATGATCTCACCTGGTTGTGGATCGGGGTACCCTTCGCCCTCCGGCGCACGCCATCCTACGAGCTTCTTGTTGTGGAGTACTCCCATGATGACGAGGTCTTCAATGGTCTGCTCGTTGCTTCTCGATTTCCACCACTCCTTCACCATGACTCCTGCTTTCTTCTGGGCGTCACTTTTCACCATGAATCCGGCCTTGCTGATGAATGAGGATATGGTGGAGGATTGATTGGTGGTGATTTCGGAGGTATTAGGGTTGGCAAGAGGAAGAAGACGGCTGCGGCGGCAAATGGTAATGGGGTTCGGTAAAAAGTAACTTACAATTCCATACTGTATTTAACCAAGAGTTCTGCCGTTTCGTTTGCCCAAGATTCTTGGGAGACGTGCGCACGCGCCGTAGACGGTTGTTTTCACAACCTCGAGATCTATGCCAATATATGTGCCTCTTCGTTATCAGTGTATGCGCCTCTTCGTTACCAGTGTGAGAGGGCCCACGCTGACGCACCTACTTATAGGTGCCACGTAACTGTTTGCTTGAAAGGACAAGAAGGCAGTATGACGTGCTATACCCGTCTACTTTTTTGACCAAACATGTTAGATTGGACTTGATAGAGCAGGAAGATAAATAAATACACAAAATAATAGTACAAGTGGCATTTGGTTCTTCGTTGCACCTACCAAGCTTAGGGGCTGTCCAGACCACTATCGTGCTCGGGGACTGCCCAGACCACTATCATGCTTGGGGACTGTCCAGACCACTATCGTGCTCGGGGACTGTTCCGACCACTACCGTGCTCGGGGACTGTTCCGACCACTACCGTGCTCGAGAACTGTTTCGACCACTGCTCGGAGACTGCTCTCCTCGGCTACATGTGATTTGTACTCACATACAGTCGAGATGCATTTATTTAGACCTTGCTACAAGCCTTATACTTCGCCTTCCAGCAAGCTCGGGGACTACATCGGTACGATGCACCTGACGGTGCATCTCATATTGCTTGTACGACGATTGGATTCTTAACTTTAGTGGAAATTCTTTTTAGACCCTGGCACCACGTGCCTACATCACCTACTACCAGGCTCAGGGACTAAGTGGGCACACTTCACCTTGCGGTCAATGTGCTTATTTTATTGACCCTTACGCTCTGACTGTTCGCCAGAACTACTATTGTCCAAGGGTCACTTACATTTCTTTTCAGAAATACAAGTGGGCACACTTGATAAGGAAAGAAATCTTTTTCTTTTTTCTTTAGAGCACCATGCATTCTTCGAACAACCGGAATCTTTGGCTATAATCGTGGTCTACGGCTCTCTATTCTGACCAGAATGTTGGTACATTCGATTGGTCAATATTTCAACCAGTTGGGGATGACATGATGACGGATCACATTAGTTGAAGGAGATTGAACGACGTGTCGCAGCATAATACATGGTGCTCGGGGACTAGCTGTGGGGGTATTAACCCCTATACCCTTACGGCTAGGCTTGGGCTGGCCCGGATTAGGGGGTCTAGCCCACTAGAAGACGACGCGCGGCCTGGGCAATCTGTTTGGAATCCCGCGCAAGGAATCAAGGCAGATTTGGAGGTCAAGCAAGATCCTGGTCGGTTAGAATAGGAATCCTTATCCGGCCACCTATGGCAATTGTAACTGGCTAGGATTAGTTTCCAGATCTGTAACCCTGCCCCCCGGACTATATAAGGCGAGCAAGGGACCCCTCTAAAAACATCCCTCATTGACATACAACAATACAATCAGACGCAGGACATAGGTATTACGCCTTCACGACGGCCGAACCTGGATAAAACCTCGTATCTATCTTGCGTCACCATCTTGTTTGTAGCTTGCGCATCTGTCTGCCAACAATCTACTATCTTGGGCATACCCCTAGGTAGACTGCCGACCATATTTCGTCGACACCTCCATGCGAATTTTCCAATAAGGAAAATCATCTCCCTCAAAGATAGGAGGAGGTCCATCCCCATGAGACATCTTGCTCTAGGCGGTTAAGCCTAAATACATGAGCACGAGGCTCTGATACCAATTGAAAGGATCAAGATGCCCAAGAGGGGGGGGTGAATTGGGCTAATTCTAAATTTCTTTGCAATAATTAAACTCTACGGTTAGCCCAATTAACCCATTGTGCCTAGAAAGTATTTCTATTGATCTAACGCACAAAAGTTTAGCACCCTAAGTTCCAATCCTTACTCTAGCATGGCAATTCTAGGAATGTAAAAGACAAGAATTGAATTGCTCAAAGTAAATACTCAAAGTAAAGAGAGAAGGAGGAATGCGGTGATGTTTTGCCGAGGTATCGGTGAGTCGCCACTCCCCACTAGTCCTCGTTGGAGCACCCGCGCAAGGGTGTAGCTCCCCCTTGATCCACGTAAGGATCAAGTGCTCTCTATGGGTTGATTCTTAGACACTCCGTCGTGGTGAATCACCCACAACCGCTCACAACTTGAGTTGGGTCATCCACAAGCTCCGTCGGATGATCACCAAGCTCTCTAATCACCACCAAGCCATCTAGGTGATGGCGATCACCAAGAGTAACAAGCATAAACTCTCACTTGACCACGACAAGCCTAATGAGAAGGGTGGATGCACACTTTGCTACTCTTGATCTCACTAATGAGGGCTCTCTTTGGGATTCTCAAATCTCAATCACCTCATTAGGACCTTGCTCTTTTGGGCACTCTCAAAGGTGTTTCTCAGCTGTTGGAATGAGTAAAAGTACCCCCACACATGAATGGAGGAAGTATTTATAACATGGGCTGAAAAATGAACCATTATGTGCCTCTGCAGGGTGACCGGACGCTCCGGTCATGTTGACTGGACGCGCCGGTCAGTTTACCCCAAACTCCAGTGTTTACAGTGTGACCGGACGCTGGCCAGCGTCCGGTCGCAATTTTCCCTCACTGGAACCTTACTGATGTCGACCAGACGCTGGACCTCCAGCGTCTGGTCACTTGTTGAGCAGCGTCCGGTCAGTAGCTGGCACCTGACCAGCGTCCGGTCAACACTGACCGGACGTGTCCGATCAGGATTCTCCTTCTCTGGGACCTTACTGGAGTCGACCAGACGCTGGCCCTCAGCGTCCGGTCACTTCACCTCTCAGCGTCCGGTCGCACCAGACAAAATCACCTTGGTCAAATGAACTGATCGGACCCTGAGCCAGCGTCCAGTCACACCGGAGCCAGCGTTCAGTCAGTATTTGACCCTCCATTCTCTTCCAACTCTTGATCTTATGTGAATGAAGTTTGCTCCATTGGATCTAAGGGCTACTTTGGAGCTACCTAGTGCTAGTTTTAGCAAGTGTGCACCACACCTAACTCACCTAGGTCAAGCTACCTGTCCGTACCCCCCTTAATAGTACGGCCAAAGGAAAAACAAAGTCCTAAACTACTCTAAGTGTCACTCCAACTCCAATCGACACTTAGAACTAGTCCATCCTTAACCTTGTCGTCCATCCTTTGAAAACCAAAACGATTTCCATCGTAGGGGCATGACCATCATGATAGCCCAATCGATCTCTATTACCATGACCTAACTTAATTGCCTCTGCAAAACACACGTTAGTCACAATAATCACGTATTGTCATTAATCACCGAAACTCAACTTGGGGCCTAGATGCTTTCACTTAGGATACTATCAGAAGTGCTTAGCATACGTAGCCCCCAGTCAGCCATCCCTGTGAAGTTAGAGCCTGAAGAAAACATGAGTAACCGTTCCACTATACTCTGATGTAAGTGTTAATTATAAGTATGTTTCCACTATATAACATTGTTTCTAATATCCTCTATTCTATTGTTGTATGTGTGGACTTCCTGGGCACACATATGGCAAGCCTAGTTTTATTTTTAAAACCGGGTGTTACAAAATTTGAACCAACAGAATAATTTTTTTCAGAGAGTAGATGAGTACAGTAAAATGCTTCTGAAAAGTAGATACATTATTTTTTCATGTTTCCGCTGCAAAGTTTAATGTTTATTATCTTCTAATTAAATTCGAACAAATGGGAGAATTTAATTTGAAGAGCAGTTACTTTTAGTAAATTATGATTATATTTATCCTCTAATTAAATTAGACCCAACGGGAAAATTTAAATTAGAGGAGTAGTCCGATTTGTTTATGTTAAATTATGGTATTGTTATTTTCTGACCAACGTTGATGATAACAATATTATAATGAGTTTAAGGTTGAAGTTTAAATCTCTAATAAATTTTATACCAACATGGTCAAATTTTCAGAGAGTAGATAAAGACCGAAAAATGCTCCTGAACTAATAGAATGTATTTTATTATCGTGTTTCGCTGCAATGATGTTGATTATCTTCTAATTAAATTCGAACCAATGGGATAAATTAATTTTGAAGAGTAGTTATATGTCTTTCAAGTTAATTTATGAGTTTTATACATTAATTCTATTTTCTGCTCAACGGTGATATAGAATTGATGCAGAAGCATCTTGTAAGTTTTATTTTTTAACCAACGAGATCACTCGGCTGTATGCCAACGGGCTGCAAGGCTGGGGTATGTGAATGAAAAGGCTTGAGTCAAGCCAATTCAGGATATTTTTTTGTTAGTTTACTAATTTTCTGATTAAATTGGAACCAACGGAAAGATTTAATTGGAAAATGAAGTATAAGTGAATGTTTTAGTCATCATGACTAAATTTTTTGTTACAGTAATTTGTATATAGATTTATCCCACATGGGGAGAAGTTTGGCATAGTACTTATGCTAGTCAATCCTGTATGACGAGAGAAGTTTTGTGATAACTCATATATTTTTGTATCCCGCATAGCGAGAGAAGTTTGGGTAGCTCTTATGCTATCCTAGTATTGACCATATCATAATAGAAATGCACTGTCATGGTCAATACTAATCAAAGGACAAGAAAAAGATGCAAGCGTGACTTGCAAAAGTACAGTTAATAAAAGACCTCGTCGAGTTCTTGAAGTGGAATGAGGAAAGAGTACTCCTATATGGATCAAGAAATAACTTTATTTGCATGGCATAATCATGTGAATAAAGTAAGTCATAAGTGTCTACTCGTTCATAGTTTTCTAAATAGTTCTCAAAATTATGGCAGTATAGTTTATGCCATATTTCGAGGGGGAGAATTATGAGATGAATTAAGAGTAAGAATTAAGATGAATTAAGAAACTAGTCTTCATTAAGAGTGAGATAAAGATGCCGATGAATGTGTACTCTTCATTAAGAGTGAGATACAAATTATGTAAGAAACTAAGTGAGATAAAGATTTTGATGAATGTGACCGTCGGTCATAACAATGATACCTCTAAGCAGAGAAACTGCTAAATTCCTAGATTTTTTAAAGTTACGAGAGGAAGATAGCGTAGTTACCATCAAATATATTAAAGCGGTGCTTAAAGCGCCATATAAGGTTTTAATAGATTGAACCCAAATAAGAAATTGGAAGATACACTATCTTTATAAAAGATGGGACGATCTAGGGGAGCACGGTATGTAGAGAAGTATGACTTGAAGAGAAGCGGGACTATGTGCCCACTTCAGGGATTCAAAACAATAAATTTCTTGATACCTGTTGATGTTGTATGACTTATACAACACATGTTGTTAGCTCTTCAAAGAAGATGAATAATGTAAACAAGGATCTTGTGATACAGAAGCCTATAGAATCAATTGCCTCTTGGCAATAAAGAGCAACAACAACCCCCACATGAAAGTGCCAGTAGCTGAGGCCCTAGAAGGTCTCAAAGAATTAGTAAATCAGTTTTCTGATGACTATGAAGTCTATGTTAGTGAAGAAATTCAAATAGAGGCTGATCCCACCTCATTTTAAGAAGCCATGAGAAACGTTTACTTGTTTGAATGGCAAGAAGCTATGGAAGTTGAAATGAATTCGATGATTACCAACGATGTTTGGGACTTAGAAGAAATTCCTAATAGAGCCAAAACACTAGGCTGTGAAAGGGTCTACAAGACAAAATGTGACTTCAAAGGGAATGTGGAAAGATATAAAGCATGACTTGTAGCAAAAGGCTTTACGCAAAGAGAATGAATAGATTACGATGAGAGTTTTCTCTCGAGTCTCATGCAAGGATTCTTTTAGAGTCATAATGGTGTTATTGGCATATTACGATTTAGAGTTACATTAGATGGATATAAAGACGACATTCCTCAATGGAGATTTGTATGAAAACGTTTACATGGCACAACCCAAATGTTTTGTCAAGGAAGAAAAAGAACGTATGAGATGCCGCCTGTAGAAATCCATTTATGGATTAAAACAAGTCTCTAGACAGTAGTATTTGAAGTTGATGAAACGATAAGAAAGTTTGGGTTTAAAGAAAATAAGGAGGACAATAGCGTTTATGCGAAGTTCAAGAATGGAAATTCTTTTTCCACATCCTGTGTATAGATGACTTCCTACTCACTAGTAGTAATGTTAATCTGCCATTGGAGAAGAAGAAGTCTTTGTCCTCAAGTTTCGGTGTGAATGATCTTGGCGAAGCCTCATTGGTTCTAGAAATTGAAATTCATCGAGATAGATGAAAAGGGGTATTAGGACTATCGCAAAGGCATACTTAGAAAATGATTCTAAAGAAATAAAGTATGCATCCGAGTAAACCTACGCCTGCTCCTATAATCAAGGGTAATAGATTTGGGAACTTTCAGTGTTCCAGGAACCGATATGAGATCGATCAAATGAACATGGTTCCATATGCTTCAGCCGTTGGAAGATTAATGAATGTACAAGTAAGAACTTACCCTGAAGTAGCTTACGTATCCAGGATATTTTGGCAGAAGTCTAGTCCAGATATAGATCACTGGAATGGAGTTAAGAATGTCATGCAATTTTTGCAAAGTATCATAGGCCTCGTGCTGAGTAAGAAAGAACAAGTACTCTCAAATAGTTATGGATACAAATGTTAAGTTTTAGCGAGATATATAGTGAAATTCACAGTAGTTGCTAACACTCGCAGTTGGAGTATTATTGTGGAAATGCTCTAATGGAACAGTTGTGGTGTCATCAATAATGCATACCATAGTATAGCTTGTCATGAGGCCTTAGGAACAGACAAAAGTGGTTAAGGGAAGACGTACCCGGATTTAACAATGGTAGTCAACAACAATAACCATTTAAAGTAGTTAACTCGTAAGACAACATGTCAAGTGTGCTGCCAAACACATTGACATTAAGTTATATGTTGTAAAGGAGAAAATCCAGAATCATTTTTAAAGCATTGAGCATATAAGTACCAAGCAAGTACTTGCAGATCCGCTTACCAAAGGCTAACCACCCAGTGCGTTCAGAGAACACACAGTCGACATGGGTTTACGGGAAAGCCTATGATTTCTAGATACTAAGGGCCTAGTTGAGAATCTGTTTCAAAATAGAGAGGTGCATTGTAGCTGTTTAATATAATGGAAACTGACCGTGACGTTGAGGCACACTCTTTGCACTGATCTACGATGGAATGGAAAAAAGATAAAGTAAGTTAAGTTTAAGTCATAAGGTGAGATCAAGTGGGAGAATGTTAGATTGATCTCTACCAGTTAGCCCAACGGCCAAATGGGCCCTTGATCCACGCCCTAATCGGGGGCGCCCAGCCGTTCTCCTAGCTGATGGGGCCCCGTCGCGCAGCGCTATAAGAGGAAGGTGGGGGCCGGGACGCAAGGTACGAGGTTCACTGCTGCCGCCAGTTCCCCACCGAGTCTAACCCTAGTCCGATCGAAAGGGTGCGCTGTGAGCAATGGGAAGCGCCATCGCCATCGCCGCCGCCACTGGACCGCGCCTCCACATCGCTGCTACCTCGTCGGCGGCGCTATGGCCGCGACACTGCGCTGGATGAGGTACATCAGCAAGTTCTTTGGCCAGTTAAGTTTTACCCCTTTAGATCTATGCCTAGATGATCCTATCAGCTCTATCAGTCTAGAGCAAAAGGAACATTCGGGAGGGCCTTCCATGCTTGAAAATTTTGAGGAATTGTGAGGTCATCATCAAACTGAAAGTTTAGCATTTCCCAACAATCCTTGGCGAAGGGGCAAAAGAATAGGAGATGCATAACTGTTTCCTTAGGTAGTTGCTGACAAAGCATACAGTGATAGTCATCCAAATGCATTCTTGTCCTTCTCATCATGTCCCTTGTTATTCAGTCACGGAAAAAAATCTGTTATCATTCAGTTACATTGCAGTTATATTCATCGCAATACAGATTCAGCTTATCGTAGTTGTTCTTAGTTCTTGCAATTCTTATCAGTTCTTGCTATTTCCCACCTAGAATCCCGTCAGGCTTGATCCGTAGCCTGACTGTTTAGCAGACGAGAACGACTTATGATACAAAAAGAATGGCAGAATGCAGACCTCTTTCCCCGCTGCTTATCTCCAACCTCTAGCAAATCCAGGAGCCCACCGGTTGTTTGGACTGTGCTGTGCCTCTGCTCGTCTCATCGTTCGTGTCCCACTGTCTGCACTGCACTTACTCAGCTGTTACACCGGGCAAAGGAAAATCATTGAAGCGAGCGAAAGAAGAAGGCTCATCAAAGGCCTCCACTCGTTGTAAATTCGGCAAACTGGGCCCAAATGCTTCCATCTGTTTGATAATTTGCATGCTTTGCCATTAGTGACAACTGATTCCTTGTTGCTGCATATTGTGCGGTCTTCACTTTTACTTTGTTCTCAGCTTCTCGGAGTGTTTGTTTTGCGAAATGGGCTCATACCCGCCTTCTCACTCCTCACTCTTTTTTTTATGATCATGAAACCGTTTGCACCTTTGCATCTTTAAAAAGGTTTGAGGAGAACTAGTGAGTGGTTTGTACTTGCAATGTGGATGGCTAAAGCCCTCTAGTTATCTTGATCGTGACAGTAGTCTACTGCACAGCTGCACTTGCATACGTGGCTACGTGTCCCGGTGAGCATTGAGACGGGTGTTGCCAGGTACCATCATCGAGTAGTAGGACTTCTCCTGTGGCTGAACTCTGCGATGATGTATTGATGTGTGAGGTCAGAAATCGATTCTTCACCGCTAGTGGCTAATTGGACCTAGCTTTATGGAGGAACCGGAACCGGAACCGGATCTTAAAATAGGAATTGGTTTGTACTCATTAAATAATTATTTTTGCAAGGAAGAAGGAGAGAGAAGGAGATGTTAATGAGGTTTGTTACAATGCTTGGGAAGAACCGGTGGTTCCTCCTGTGGATTTTTTTCGTTAATTTAAAGCAATTAGTGATAATTGGGTCATTCCAGTGTATTCTAAGTTGCCCCGACATCGTCTTTCTTTCTCCCTCTCTTGGACGAACTGAAGGCCACATGGATATGGGGAAGGGCTCGCCGCCGCCTGAAAGGCTCACGGTGCCGGTGCCCGACTATTCGGGGATCACCATCGGCTATCTGGAGGAGCTCGCCACCGACTGTTTGTACGGGCCGCCATTTGGGATCACCGCCGGCCACCTTCACGAGCTCTGCACCAACCATCTGCTGGGGCATGGCAGTCTGCAGGTCATCCGCTTGACCAGGACGGGCTCGGTAGCCTGCCTCCTCCCATCGCCGATTCCGATCTATCACCTGCCTGCACTTATTTATTTGGCCTCCACGGTTCATACATCTGCGGCCAAGTGTAACAAATCAACAAATTAACAGATCGATTTGTTTTCCTGAACTTTGTACTCCTTTGTAACCGAGAAAGTAGTTGTGTTACCTGTGCCCGTGCTCGTCGGGGCCAGTGCCTCAGCCGGAGACGGGAGGCCTGTCCGATTTTTTTTTTTTAAAGTTTCTCACAAATAGATCTCTGTTGGAAAGAATTTTGAAATGGACCCTTGGCTCGGCGTCAGAGTGACTGGCGCCGAGCTCGGCGCCACCGTCTATGGCGCCGAGCTCCTGGGCACGGGGAAATGGCCTGCCAGGGGGCTCGGCGCCAGAGTGACTGGCGCCGAGCTCGGCGCCATCGTCTATGGCGCCGAGCTCCTGGGCACGGGGAAATGGCCTGCCAGGGGGCTCGGCGCCAGACTGGCGCCGAGCTCGGAAATATCTACCCCCGCGCCTCTTCCTCTTCCTTCTTGCCCAAGCCTCCCCTGCCCGCGCCGTCGCCGCCGCCCTTGCCCGCTCCACCGCCCGACGCCCGCGCCGCCACCGCGCCCGCCCGCGCCGCCGCTGCCGCTTCCGGCGGCCGAGCCCCACGCCGCCGCTGCCGCTCGGCGGCCGAGCCCGCGCCCTCGCCGTGCCGCGCCGCCGCCGCTGCTCCCTCGCCCGAGCCCGCACCGCGCCGCCGTGCCCTCGCGCCGTTGCCCGTGGTTGGCGGCAGCGCCGCGCCGCCACGCCCTCCACCGCCGTCCTCGCCTTGGTCTCCACCGGCGGCCTCGGCCTCGCCCCGCCTTGCCTCCCTCCACTGCCGGCCTCGCCCCGCCTTGCCGCCGTCCACTGCCGGCGTGCCTCCCGCACCCGTCGAGCCAGACTCGCCGCGCGGAGCGCTGGGCACCCCGCGCCCGCCGCGCGCCACCTCTGTCGTCGGCCACGCCACCGCGGGCCTGGATCTTCGCCTTGACCTACGCCCGTCGTCCACCGACCGGGAAAGGTAAAAATTATGAATATGCAATGTACCTATTTAGTTCGTGTTTGTTATTTACTAGTTACTGTGATGACTCAGTTAGTTGATTTAGTGAGATATATATGTAGATAGATACAAACATAGATACATTGGTAAATAGATATAGTTAGATAGCTATTTAGATATGTAGTTATATTTGTAGTTAACTACATATGATCTAGCTATTTAGTGAGTACACTATAAATATATACGTAGTTATTATCTTGATTATTTAGTTTGTAGTTAGAAAGTACTTGTTAGGTACTATCTATCGTCTAATTTGGACTAAAGGACATGTGTTTCGTTACGTTTTTGAAATAGATGGACAACCTAGTGACCATATATCATGGAGGCACGGTTGAAAGCGATCGCTATGGATATGTTGAGTTTCTTGACATGCAAAGCGTGCCTGTGCTATTCAATGATAGGCCTTCATTTAGTGAGATGGTTGCAAGGGCTCGGGAGGAGCTGCATTGCTTTGGAGATGATGACATTGCAGTTGATGGTGTACTACACCTAGGTTGTCCTCCGAACATCTTCAGGCGAATGATCTCAATTGGTTGTGCGGATCAGTAGGAGAACTATGTGAGATCGGCTATGAAGAGCCAGCTGTAATGTTTGGACGTGGTTGTGCGTCGGGTGTTAGTTGATCTAATCCCTCATGGGTTTACCCCAGTAATGGATCATCAGGCACACATCGACCCTCCCGTTCCGAAACCTTACCTGCATGTGCAGATTGCGCCTACGGTTCCTGATGCTCAATCTGCCCTCAATGCGGTATTTGGAGATGGTTGTCATACTCATGTTTTCGTGGCAGATCCTCCTTATGAGATCCCTTTGACACAGAATCATCCGAGTAAGTGTCTTAACCGCATGGTTTTTGGGAGCTTACCCCATTCCTTACATCTATTTCTTTTATTCTTTCCTCATTTCTGTAATGATGTTGCAGGAGACATTCCTGAGAATATGGATGTGCCCTATATTGCTGCGCAAGTGCACTTTGGAGATGGATTCCATGGCTCCAATAGTGTTGAAATTATGCATGATTCAGAGCCATATGAGATGGCTAGGGCTCTTGATTCTGATGATGATCGTCCTGTTGGAGAGCTGACAGAGAGTGATGTTGAGATGATGAGGCGTATCTTTCCCGACTGCCATGATCCTAGAGTTCATGAGTTCAGTGATCTTGCTTATTCCAATCAGGCGTTTGTAGAAGGACATGATGATGAGCTCCTAGAAGCTCCTGAGGCCGGTCCTAACATGGTAATTGAGGAGGGGAGGGTGTTCAATGACCTCCCTGCTTTGAAGAGGTGGTTGCAGGCTTTTGCAGTGATACGAAAGAGGCCTTACAGGGTATTGCATTCATATGTGGAGCACCGTTACACTGTTGTGTGTGATAAGGAACGCTGCCCATGGAGGGTTTGTGCAAGGAAGCAACAGGTGACCGGAAAATGGAAGATCACAAAAGTTGTCGGGCCACACAATTGTGCTGACCATGAGCTGCCACTGAGGCATCGGCAGTTGACATCTACCCTCATTGCCAAGCGGTTGATGGGAATTTTGTAGGGAGAACCCAACATGAAGGTGAGAACAATTATCAGGACCGTTGAGGCGTTGTATGGAGGATATGTGATAACTTATGGTAAAGCATGGAGGGCTAAGCAGCGAGCGTGGAAGATGATATATGGGGACTGGGAGGATGGGTATGAGCAGCTGCCAGTTCTTTTCAATGCAATCAAAGCGGTGAATCCAGGCATGCATTATGAGTACATCCCAAAACCTAATGCATGGAAGGATGGGAGGCAGATATTTTTTCATGCCTTCTAGTGCTTCCCTAAATGTGTCGAGGCCTTTAGGCACTGTCATCCCGTCTTCTCCATTGATGGTACGTTCTTGATTGACAAATACTAGGGCACACTTCTTATAGCCATATTGAAAGGTCCTAGTATGGCTAGAGGGGGGTGAATAGCCTATTTAAAAATCTACAAATCAACTAGAGCAATTTGATTAGTATGACAAAAGGCGTAATGCAAACTTGCTCTAGCTCTACAAGGGTTGCAAGCCACCTATCCAACAATTCTAGTTGCAATGATTACTTAGGCACCCAAACTTGCTATGTAACTACTCACTAAGAGCTCTCAACCTTACTACTCTAAAGAGCTCAACTAAATGAATGTAAATAATAAAGCAAGCTCTCAATTCTAATTACACTAAAGAGCTTGTATCAACTAGTTTGCAAGAATGTAAATAAGTGAGTAGGGTGATTATACCGCCGTGTAGGGGATAAACCAATCACAAGATGAAGATCATGCCAATCACCGGGAGAATGCAAATGACAAGAGACAATCGATTTTCTCCCGAGGTTCACGTGCTTGCCAACACGCTACGTCCCCGTTGTGTCGACCAACACTTAGTGGTTCGGCGGCTAAGAGGTGTTTCACAAACCTCGTCCACATGATAGGACACCGCAAGAACTGACCCACAAGTGAGGTAACTCAATGACACGAGCAATTTACTAGAGTTACCTTTTGGCACTCCGCCGGGGAAGGTACAACTGCCCTCACAATCACCAAAGGCAGCCACAAACAATCACCAACTCGTGCCAATCCTTCACAGCTGCTCCAACCATCTAGGTGGTGGCAACCACCTAGAGAAACAAGCAAAATCCATAGCGCAACACGAATACCAAGTGCCTCTAGATGCAATCACTCAAGCAATGCACTTGGATTCTCTCCCAATCTCACAATGATGATGGATCAATGATGGAGATGAGTGGGAGGGCTTTGGCTAAGCTCACAATGTTGCTATGTCAATGAAAATGTGCAAGAGAGTTCCCTTGAGCCAGCCATGGGGCTATAAATAGAGCCCCAATCAAATAGAGCCGTTATACCCTTTCACTGGGCAAAATGCGCTCTGACCGGACGCTTCGGTCATACTGACCAGACCCTGGACTCAGCGTCCGGTCGCCCAATGGACGCCACGCGTCACTTGCTTCAAACACTGTTCGTTAGATTCCAACGGCTACGAAACTAACCGGACGCACCGGCAAAACTGACCGGACGCTGAAGCCTCAGCGTCCGGTCATTTCTAGTAAGCTCCCCGAGGCGTATTTCTTCGACTGGATGCGTCCGGTCCACCTTGAACGGACACAGACCAGCGTCCGGTGCAATACCCTAGGTACTGTGCAGACCCGTCAGTTTGACCGAACGCAGCCTATCAGCGTCCGGTCGCTGAGTGACCCAGCGTCCGGTCAATAGACCAACGCGCGCACCCTCTGCTGCCACTGACCAGATGCACCGGTCTAGCCGAGGCCAGCATCCGGTCACTTGTAGTGACCTCCAACTTTTCTGTCTAGGGCGCCGGTGGAGTTTCTTACCCTTGCACCTAAACTTCACCACCCTTGATCAAATGTGCCAACCACTAAGTGTATCACCTTGTGCACATGTGTTAGCGTATTTTCACAAACATTTTCAAGGGTGTTAGCACTCCACTAGATCCTAAATGCATATGCAATGAGTTAGAGCATCTAGTGGCACTTTGATAACCGCATTCCGATACGAGTTTCACCCCTCTTAATAGTACGGCTATCAAACCTAAATGTGATCACACTCTCTAAGTGTCTTGATCACCAATACAAAATGGCTCCTACAATTTATACCTTTGCCTTGAGCCTTTTGTTTTTCTCTTTCTTCTTTCCAAGTCCGAGCACTTGATCATCACCATGGCATCACCATCATCATGTTATGATCTTCATTTGCTTCACCACTTGGAGTGTGCTACCTATATCATGATCACTTGATAAACTAGGTTAGCACTTAGGGTTTCATCAATTCACCAAAACCAAACTAGAGCTTTCACATATCATGTGACGCGAACAACAAGTTGGTTCCTTTGGCATTTGCTTTGGTTGAGAAGGAGAACAATGATAGTTGGGGATGGTTCTTGAGGCTAGTCCGGATACACGTGGTTGGCCCTGATAGGGAGGTTGGCATCATATCTAATAGGCATCAGGGCATACTTAATGCCATGCGAGAGCAGTTAGAGGGGTATGCACCTTTGCACCATCGTTGGTGTACTCAACACCTTGCCGAGAATCTACTCCGGAAGGACGGTGTCAAGAAAAACTTTGATCTGTTCCAGGAGGCTGCTCGATAGCTTGAGGACAAGTACTTTAGGGAAAAGTTGGAGCAGGTCAGAACCGCATCAAATGCAGAAGGTAGACAATGGCTCATAGGTTTGATGAGGGATTTGGAGAATTGGACGAGAGCTCATGACGCCGGTGGCTGGAGGTATGAGTTTCAGTGCAGCAACATGGCAGAGTCATTCAATAAGTTGCTATTGGGGATACGTGGTATGCCCATGAATGCAATTGTTCAATTCACCTTCTATAAGCTTGTTGCCTGGTTCAACGATAGACATGCCCATGCATTGCAGTTGAGGAGTGATGGAGAGATATGGGCTCCGAAACCAAAGGCGCACCTAGAGAAGGCAAGAGAAAGGGCTGGCACACATGAGGTTGCATGCTTTGACCACGCCACAGGGACTTATCAGGTCGAGAATAGGGGCGGTACAATGTCCGACAGCGAGGTCCGAGAGTCGAGGATACATGTGGTTGTCCTCCAAGATTTCAAGTGCACTTGTGGTAAACCAAGGCAATACCACTTTGTATGTTCTCATTTGTTGGCAGCAGCTAGGCATCGCAACTATAATATCGAGAGGAGGATACCTCACGAGTTCAGTGTCAACACTAGGGATGAAAACGGTATGGATATTTTCCGACCGTATTTGAAATCGAATCCGTTTAGAGGGGTTGAGATCTGTCCGTATCCGAGTCCGGATATCCAACATCTGATACCGTATCCATATCCGAATACTCAAATCGCATATTTATGATGTCGATATCCAATCGTATCCTATCCAACATAGTTGACACTATCCGTATTCGAATCCGAATCCGAATAGAAATATGAAAACAAATGTAATATCGGTGATATCCGTCCGTATCCGATCCGTTTTCATCCCTAGTCAACACACTTGTGAACACATGGAGCCCCCGCTTCGTGCCTTTCTGGGACCCTGGAGAGTGGCCTCCATATGATGGGCCAAAGTACATTGCGGATCCAACTTACCGTTAGAACAAGCGTGGATCAAGGCAGAGGATGAGGCATAGGATGGTTATGGATCAGATACCTAGAAGAACTAGGCGTGGGAGAGGAACTCCATTTGTTACTGATTCTGAGTAGTACGAGTGCGGCAAGTGCGGTAGACTTGGCCACAACTCACGAAGTTGCCGTTGGCAGATTAGTGAGGTAGGACTATTGGTTTATAGTATTATTTTATATTTGTCTTATTCATATATTTAATTCTACATGTCTCAATTTATGCTTGTATTTGTGTCAATTACTTATACATTTATAAGTTCATGTTTCATTGTATATTGCAATTCTAATTCATTCACTTTTTTTGTAGGATGGAGCAATTCCACCTGCTCGACCCGACGTACGAGGAGACCCACCGAGGATGTCTCGTTGCGCTGGGGCAGGTAATAATCTATAAGTTTTTTTCGTACATGTGTTTGTGAAGTAACATGTGACTATGTTTTATTCGATGCAGGACCTTCCACACCTTCGTTCTAGGACCCACAGTGGGTTCTTGGACATTCAGAACGACGATAGGTACACTCCTTTCCTACAAAGAGCTGGCCTAGATGTCATCTCCTTTCAGGTTTATCGTGGGTTGCCAAAGTTCAACTCAGCGGCGATAACCGCGTTGGTAGACAGGTATTAAAGTGAATCATTGCCTCCATTCATGGCCATTTGTTCATGCGGTTGACTTTTTGACAAGTAATCTTGCTTTGTCTTAAATAAAGGTGGTGGCCGGAGACTCACAGCTTCCACCTACCTTTCAGGGAGATGGCAGTCTCGCTTCAGGACTGTCAGAAGATGCTAGGCCTAAGGATTCATGGGAACCCAGTCACCGGGCAGTGCAGGTCAGAGGGCTGGAGAGCACGAGTGGAGGCCTTCCTTGGGCGTGAGCTTGGCGAGCAAGGGGCTCGCACTTCTAGAGTTCCCATCTCATGGCTACGTGTAGAGTTCGCACAGTGCCCCAAGGAGGCAGATGCGGAGACGGTTGGGTACTACTGCCGAGCGTGGATCCTACACCTTTTTGCTTGCATTCTCTTTCCCGATGCCACGGGTGACAATGCGTCCTGGATGTGGATCCACTACCTCAGTGACTGGGACCAGGCGGGTCAGTACAGCTGGGGCTCTATAGTCTTGTGTTTTCTATACTGGCAGCTGTGCGAGGGGTGTCGTCGGTCTACGGTGAACCCATCACTTGGTGGATGTGTGTACCTATTACAGCTGTGGATGTGGGCTCGTTTTCCAGTTGGTCATCCAGAGGTTCTAGCTCATCGTGAGTGGTTCCAAGGTCAGCCTCCAAGTCGCCAGCCGACGTGGGCATACCTTTGGGACTAGGTCAGGGTTCTGCACACGAGGATAGACTAGGCGTACATTGAGTACACGAACGAGCTAGATTCACTGACGGCGTCTAGTGTAAGTAAATTTTATTTTCCATGCTGCTTTGAAAAGGATTAGTATACCATCTAACATCTTATTTGGACATGTTGCAGGTGGAGTGGGAGCCGTATGGTGGAGAGGACACACTTCCTTTTCAGCTGAGCAACATCTGTGAGGCCGACGACTACTTCTATAGGATGAGGTGCCCTCTAATCTGCTTCTATGCTGTCGAGTACCACCTGCCAGATAGGGTTGCACGCCAATTTGGAGTGAGACAGCTTTGGCCTATGCCTCTGTTCTCGACTGGCGTTGACTTACACAAGTAAGTGTTTTGATATTTCAAATGTCTCATGATGATGGTCCATTTCTTATAATATGGTGCCACGTACATGGATTAATGTAACGATGACATACATGCAGGTTGGATCGTCAGAGGAACAAGAAGATTTTTGACTAGGAGAGGCACCACCAGTCCTACATTGAGGAATGGGAGGAGATGCATGACAACGTGGACGACAACAACGAGCCGCACACAAATCGTGAGTTCAGGCGGTACCAAGCTTGGTACCAGCGTTTGACATGGTGCAGGCTTAGGCTATAGTGGACCAAAACTGACTACGCCGACATCGAGTCCTCCGACGATGAAGACATGGCGTATGACCAGTCCACTCGTGCAGGAAGGCAGATGGAGGCAGGACCGATCTTGGATAGAGTGGTAAGCCAATCGCCTTATTTTGTTATGTTGAGTTACATAACAATACATTAGGCATTCTTGGACCAACATTAGGAGTTATCTATTGTAGTTATTGCAACCTTCGAGCCATATAACCCTTATAATAAGTTACATTCTTGTACAAAAGGAAACAAAACTAAATGCTATCTGTTCAGAAGTCTTATTATTGAAAACTTTGTTGCAGGGCAATACACTGAAATGCTCAGTTGAAGAGATCGAGCGCGTTCAGCCGAGAGTCAATGACGACTACATACTTGGCTTCCTAGACGTAAGATTTAAAATATTCTTTCAAACATATCATTAATACATTATATTCTTTTAGTTAACATAGTTTTGTACAACAGAGGCTGTCACGTCGTCTACGCCGTGTGGCTGGTCGTTGTGGTTGTAGGACAAACACGATGCATGACGTGCATGATCCTTCCGCAGGAAGAGGAGCCTTGGGTTCCTCTAGTCAAGCAGCTATAGGGGACGGGGACGAGGACGAGGAGGACAATGACGATGATGACATGTGTAACACCCTAGGTGTTTGGCTTCTACTAATTGCATTTCATTTCATAAACATGTGCATCATCTATCTCATCATGCCTTTGTTACTGAAACATGCATATGCAACATTTTCCAATTGTGTATGTTTCATACTTGAGTGTTGTGAATAGTAATGGTGTAACATGTGAATGCAACCTGAGTTTCTCATACCTTGAAACATGGCAACATGGTAGTAATGTGACAAGTATAGAATAACAACAAAGTCATGCAACATGTGAAACATTGCATTGCAACATATGAGTGAATTGCTTGTTTTAGTAGCTTTATCACATGTGATCATTAGAAGTTGGTATAACAATTTTTTTAAAGTGGTTGATCATGGTCTATTACACCTTAACTACACTTAGGTTACTTGTTGGGACATTGTTCATGTAGATCAAAATGACCAAAATGCCCTCAAGTGGAGGTTTGACTTGAATTGACCCTTGGAGTGTCCCTGTTTGACTGATTCAAAAGACCAACTTGGAAACTTTGCATGGCTGTGCACTCTTTACCAAAGTTGTAGCTAATTTATTAAGGAACAAAAGTTGTTTTATGATCATTTCATGAAAATGGATAGAACAAGCTCAAACATGGCCCACAAGTCAGAATGTCATGCTGATTTCATACTTAGAAATTTTCTAAGTCCTTAAGTGTTTTGCAGTTTCGTGTACCCAACTTTTTCACCTTGTATCTCCCTAACAGAGCCAAACCAGCTCGAGCTCCAATAACAAGAGTTGTAGTTCACATATAGATGATCAACTTTGTTAACTATGGCATAGTCTAGATCGTCACGGATTAGGAGCTAATCACTGTCAAACCTGCTCTGTCAGTCATCGTCGGTGATCACTGAATCGCGATTTTTCAGAAATCAAACAGAACTCGCCGTGGCCGACCGGCTCAGGCAACGTTCACCGCGTGGCATTCATGCTCTACCGAAGGCTCCACATCGCGTGTCCGAGCTCTAGAAGAAGGCCAACTCCTCGCCACTCTCTCTGCGTCTCGCCATTTCCCTCACTGCCGTCCCCTTCCTCCGAGAGCACGGTGACCGGGACACTGTGACGCCGTCGAGCCAAATCCACCAACACCGAGCGCCATTAACCGATTCATCCAAGCCACAGCCCCACCGTGAACTTCTCTACGTCTGCGACACCACCGCCATTCCATTTTTGCCTCAGGTAGACCTCCCCGTGAGCGTGGCTCCACCGGGTCGCCATGACCGCTGTCGGCCGAGCTCGCATGTGGCCGTGCTGCTCGAGCCCCTTATCGCCCCTTCTCTCCCTTGTGCTAGCTTCTGTGTGTGACGCTGAAGCTCGCTGAGTGAGCCACTAGGGCCATGACGCCATAGCCTCGCCGGAGCCGGCCCTACCGTGGCCGTGCGCCGCCATGCTAGTCACCACCCCCTCTAGCTGAGTCATTAGCTACAATAAATGGTTCCCCTAGGTGCGCTTGGGTGAGGCGAACACGTTGGCACCGTTGCCTTTGCCGGAGAAGCCACCGGCGACGAACTACGCCACCGACCGTTCCTCCTCCCCTGTTTCTCTCACTAACGCGCGGGTCCCCTTTTGTCAGTCGCCGCTGCTGAGGAGGTAGCTAGCCTACGCCGCGCCGAGTGTTGGGCTATGTTTGCACGAGTTGTGGGCCGCCGGATCTGTCCGGGCCGGCCCAGTTGCGAAGTTGATTTTCTTGTTTTTGGTTTTGTTTATTTTGTTTTTCACAGAATTGTGTGCATGATTCAAAAATGTGTATCTCCTAATTGGTAGCTCCAAATGCTATGGTTCCAATTTTGTTGAGTTCCTAGTAATGTCTAGTATTTAATAAAAATATTATATGAGCACATGTTTTAGAAATTTTGGATGAATGAAATAGGACTTTGAAATGTGTTTTTAGATGCACGCAAACTTGTTTGAATTTTATCTTGAGTTTCTGTGGTCCACAAATTGTGAAATTTTGTGGGTAATCTATTATTGCTTAGTAGAAGCTCTGGTTAAAATTTCAGAGCTAGTGCATGTATAGTTTTTGAGTTATAGAATTTCTTTTTATCAATGGATGGATCTTGTGTGAATTTTCATAATTTTTCTATAGATCCAGTATAGGTAAAATTTGGTGAGTAAGGTTCTTATGCTAGAATGATGCTAGGAAAAATGAGAAATCTGTTGCTTGACACTTTTCATTAGGGTTTCCTAATTATGCTAAAAATGGACATGCCACTTGTTATTTTGGATACAGCAAGTTCTGCTTGCTCAATGGCTCTGAAATTTTATGGTAGTCTATGTGAAGCATGAGATAGCTACTGTAATTTTTGTAGATTTTTATGAACAAGTTTTGCTATATATTGCTTTAATCACTTAATTAACTAAATAAATTTGAAAAGGATATTAAATAATTTATTTAGAAGTTGGCACTATACTTTCTAGTGTTTCTCTGGTATGTGCAACAAGTTGGTTAACTTGGCTTGGTCAAATTATGCTTTTGCATCATCATTAAATGATTAAGCTAGTAACCCTGTCATTTCTGGACAGATTCTAGGTTTACTGGAAACTGATTTGGTTAACATAAGAATCATGCTTTGCTGTTTACCATTGATTTGTAGAAAATTTCATAAGCTTTCCAGAATGTCCTCATACAAGTCATTTGGAATTGTAGAACTCTGGTTGTGATTGAATTAAGGGACTACTTGTATGCATATGAAACTTTAAATGTTAAATTATGTATACCTTTACTATTTCTAAGTTTGTGGTAATGTTCCTAGGTGTTAGGCCTTTAACTGAAGATGAGCATCTTTATCTTAGGTTATGCAAGTTAGGTAAGTTGATCTTGTTCTTTAAGTTAAGTTAGATACATGCTTAAAGTGATTTGAATAGAGCTATTTTACTCGGTAAACTGAGTGTCCAGTGATGTTTTCGTTAAACACTTACTGTGATTCATTCATCATGAGCATCATGTCATTCCTTATGCATCCATGGTATTTATCTCGTGCATCGGCATGCAATAGGTGTACCGGAGGGAGTAACACTGCTGGAATTCGAGGAACCGAGCGAGCAGCAGCAGCCGACACCAGAGGTTCAGGAGGTGCCGCCTTCAGGAGAAGTGCCAGATGAGGTCGCCATTGAGTGCCCGGATCACTGTCCTTGCAACTTTGTGAAAGGCAAGCCCCGGAGCATATTAAGCCTCCTAATTTCCGAAATGCAGTTACAGTATTATTGTTATATATATACATATATTGTTGCATTAAGTTTAGGTGTTGGATGCAAACACTTGTTGCATTGGTTACCCAATCCTTGTCCAGATATTGTTACCCTAAATCCTATGTAGCTCAGGCTCGTGTAGTGCTCAGCCCTGCTTAAACACGGTAGAAGTCAGGTGATTTCCTGTCACCTACGAGATATAGGAAGATATATATGGCACGGTTGGCTATATTTGCTATCGTGGAAAAGAACCAGTCTTAATTTGAAATGGATACCAGGCGGAGGCTTGCTAGTTTGCAGTGACTCCGTCTGTGTCGATTAAGGACTGAATCTTGGAGCCTTTCCTATTCATGTTGAACGCATGCCTCTCTCTTAGTTGGCCGGGTCTGGAGACCGACCGCGAAGCCGAGTAGCTCAACTCAGGTCGGGAGTCGATAAGTATAAAGTACGCCTCGGAAGGGAGCCGTAGGCATGAGTCCAAGGGCAGGTGATTTAAAAGTTCCTGATCGTCCTGGCAGAAGGGTAATCCCTGAGAGCGCTGGCGCTGATCGAACCCGTGAATTTGGTTCCTAAGTTGTACCAAAGGTAACCCATGGCTACCCTTGCTAAGTATGCCAGGGTGAGAGTTAGGAATACCCCCTCAGCTGAGTTGTAATTCGATTCGAGTCGCTGTCTCTCCCGGTTAGTGAGAACTTGACGGACTTATCTCCAACGTAGATATACTAAATAACATAATGGTTCAGAAATGATGATATGATGATGACAGCCTTATTATACCTGCTATGGTTAATATTGTTTTCTCCTAATAAGTGAGTGCTCTAGTACATGTGCTAATCTAGTGGACAGGTAAATGATGATTAAGCTTGATGCTAAGTTTAAATTGGTTACTATAATCATAAGCTCTTTTATGCAACTAGTGTCAAGCTAGCCCACCTGAAAAGCCTTGCATGATCCTTGGTGTCCTTTATTTCTGGTTTTGACGGGTAAGTCTAGCTGAGTACCTTCTCGTACTCAGGGTTTATCTCCCACCTGTTGCAGATGACCAGTTCTACTTTGGTTGCTGCTAAGTACTGCCTTCTCCCAGCTGGGGATGAAGACTAGACCGTTGGGCGCGGTCTCTACTAGTTCTCGTACCTGATAATGCTTTTGTGGGACATGACTCAGACTTGGCAATGTAATTGAAAACTATGATGTTTTGTACTAAACTATGTTGCTTCCGCACACTCAAACTTGGTTTGTAATATTCTATTTAAACTCTGATGGATGTAATCCGAATGCTTATTATGAAATGTTGTAACGGATGATGTGTTGTGTTGAATCACTATGATCTTGGTTTGTATGTCGAGAGTTGGTTGAAATCCTTCGTGATTTCTGGACTACCGGGATTATGGGAGCTTAATGTACAGGAATTTGATCGCTTCGGTGATTGTTTTTGTACTTACGTTCTTATGATTTGGTCGGTTCTGTTACAGCTGGCATCAGAGCAAGATTCGACACTAAACATGTCATTTGTGTATTTAAAACAAAGTATTTGTGAAAATCCTAAATTAAATACTAAGTATTGCCAGTGGTCATATCCCTTATGCCCAAATAAGGACTCTTAGGTGGCTTATTAAAGTACTAACTTGGGGGTTCCTGCTTGTTTCTGTTTCATCATCCATACGGCGTGCTATTGTATGGATGCCATCCGCTTGGGTGGTAATGTATGGATCAAAATACCTCTACGCTCTGGTAAGTGGGAGTTGTGAGAGCATGACCGTCCAACCGTCGGTCTAGGGGAGAGTAGTTGTGGTTGCTCGCATACTTACATGTTCAATCATGTATCTATGAGAGTACTTAAATGTGGGTATCTCTGACGGGTAGCTATGATACTAGAGTATATGCATCTGGGGATGTATGTATGAAAGTATTTAGTTTACATACCTTTTTGGGAAAGTATTGGGCTGAAATGAAATTTTCTGCAGGTACACTAACAACTGTATCGTTGTAGATCGACTAGCTACCGTGTATGAGAGAGCGTATGTATGCCACCGTATATTTCGCTAGCCTTTAAATTTTTCTAGGTTTGTGAGGACGTACGGATCGTGCATGCATCATGTTCAAGCATACATGGCATTTCTTGCATTACTCCCTCCCTTAAAATATGATTGTCCCGACTAATTAAATTTTGTATCCCTTAAATGATTCTCCCCTTACGTTGCAACTTTTTGCTACAGATGGCGCGCACGAAACTCACTGCTCGCAAGTCTGCTAGAGGCAGGGCACCTCGTCACCGGTTAGCTCCTCGTGAGCCCCATCCTGAGCCTACTAAGGCGGAAAGGCTGAGGGCAGAGCTGGCCCAGGTGACTGCTGAGAGGAATGCGGCTCAGCACCATGTTGGAGCAAGTAACACTAGGAACGGGACCAAGAGACCCTTGAGGTTCAGAGGTTGACAGTTGCTCACCGCAACTGTGAATGTATGTTGATTCACGTGATGAACCAACGGAATGAAGCCTGGCACGAAGAGAATGTGTTGAGAGCGCGACAGGTGGAGCTAGAGCAGCAAGTGGCAGTTGCCGAAGAGTACAATGACCATCTCCATGAGGAGGTTCACCTGTTACACAATCAACTTCACCCTCTCCTGCCACCTGATGATGAGGATGAGATGGGCTCTGGTGTCATCATGGCTGAAGGTGATGATGGACATTGAGGTCAATGGACCTGAGGACATTCCACCTGATGAGGAGGAAGATGAGGAGTTAGAGCCTGCTAGTGATGAAGATGGAGGAGAGATCTTCGACACTGACTCCGAGGACGATGCGTAGTTTAGCTTACTACTTAGCTAATACGCTAGAGCTAGTCTTTTGTTGATCCTCATGCATGAACGAGTAGCTTTATATCAAGTTAATCATTGGGATGTAATATCAAACCCTATGTTACCCTTGATGTAAGTTTGGAACCTCTATGGCTTCGATGTAACCTATCGAACGTGTTATGCCCCACGTATGTGAGCTTTTGATGAATTTCGTCTTTGCGGTCTATGGATCTCGATTGTTGGTTAAATTCATCGCATTTATGTGTCAATTGACGCGCTTGATGAGTTGTGTGATTGTGATGAATGATTGTGCCTCTGTTGATTATATAAATGTATTCTCTCCAATGGACTCAGTTTGGCATAATTATACAATTCATCTACAAAAGTTTCCACATCGTCAGTGCTCATTGGCTATACATTTTGCAGATGGCTTATAACCTTCGTCGCGGTCGTAGCATGGGAGATGAGGAACAACCACCTCCTCCACCTGCCCACACCAGCTGAGCTAATGCAGACAGTCGTGGAAAGTCAGCGCATGCTAGCTGAGGCTATGCGCCAGATGGCTAACCGTGAGGATCGGCATGTCCGCCAGGGACCCGAGCCGAACCAGTACAGCAGCTTTAAGGACTTCATGGACACAAAGCCTCCTATCTTTCAGTGAGGCAGAGGAACCATTACAAGCTGATGAATGGTTGAGCACTGATAGAGCAAAGGTTTGGATTGCTCCGTTTGACTAGAAGGCATGAAGGCTTCGTATGCAGGACACCAGCTCCAAGGCCCTATAGGCATCTGGTGGACCCATCACAGGACCACCTTCCCTGCAACATGTCGAGATAGTTTGGGACCAGTTCCAGATAGCTTTCTAGGGGACACTTTATCCCTCCTGGTCTCATGGCCATTAAGCATACCGAGTTTATGAAGCTAACCCAAGGCAACAAGAGTCTTAATGAATACCTCCAGGCATTCAACAACCTAGCGAGGTATGCTCCCGAGTTCGTCGATACTGATGCCAAGAGAATAGCTAGCTTCAAGAGGGGACTTTCCCCTAAACTGATGAAGTCTATGGGCAACTGCAAGTGTGTCACCTTCAATGAGTTTATCAGTGACACCCTGACTCAGGAGAATAATGACAAGATATATGCTGCTTCCAAGACCCGTAAAAGAAATTTTGAGGCTAGTGCTTCTCAGTCTAAGGCTCCAATGGTATCCAAGACCCCGTATCATCCACCCAATGCTAATGTCCGGTACCGCCCACCTCAGAAAAAGAATCAAGCTAAAACTGGTTTCCGCAAGGGGTACACAATTTCCTTGCCAAAGAATACCTCTGGGCAGGGCAGCTCCAATGCCCCACCAGCAAACAGGCCATGCTGGAACTGTAACCAGCCTAGTCACTGGGCAAATAAGTGTCCCTATCCTCCCAAGAATGCTCAAGGAAACAGTCCGTCAGGGGCGTGTTCACTACACTACTAGTGGAGGAAATTCCTGCTGGTGAAGTGGTCACCAGCTGGTAAGTTCCTTGTTAATGATCACCCTAGCAGTTGTGCTCTTTGATTCGGGTGCTTTGCATTCCTTTATGAGTTCTACTTTTGCATCTAAGCATAAGATGAATGTGATTACAATTGTCAAGGGTGGTTATTGTATTAGTGCTGCTGGAAATAATATCCTGACTAACCAAGTAGTTAAAGATGTAAAGATTGAGATTAGGGATCGAGAGTTCCTTACGGATCTTGTAGTTCTACCGGGGGTAGGAATCGATGTAATCTTAGGAATGAAGTGGATGAGCGGGAATGGAGTGTTGATCGATACATCAACCCGTGTGGTAATGTTGAGGGATCCTGTGGATAAGAAGGGTTTTCTAGTGCAGTTACCTCATGATATCTCTATCCACAATACAGCCAATGCTACCCTAGCCAAAGCCATTGAGGATCTACCAGTTGTCTGTGAGTTTCCAGATGTCTTCCCTGATGACTTGCCTAGATTACCTCCGGACCGTGATGTAGAATTCAAGATAGAACTCATTCCGGGTACGGCTCCTATTTCTCGAAGGCCCTATAGAATGCCGCCCAATGAGTTGGCTGAGCTGAAGAGTCAGTTGAATGAGCTATTGAAGAAAGGTTTGATTCGGCCTAGTTCTTCTCCTTGGGGTTGTCCGGCCATCTTTGTGAAGAAGAAGGACGAATCTCTGCGCATGTGCGTGGATTATCGCCCCCTTAATGCTGTCACTATCAAGAACAAATACCCTCTTCCTCGCATCGATATTCTGTTTGATCAGCTCTCCAAAGCTAAGGTATTCTCCAAGATCGATTTGAGGTCTGGCTATCATCAGATCAAAATTCGTCCTGAAGATATACCAAAGACAGCTTTCTCTACTCGTTATGGCTTGTTCGAATACCTCGTCATGTCCTTTGGGTTGACCAATGCTCCGGCACACTTTATGTACCTGATGAATTCTGTATTCATGCCGGAATTGGACAAGTTTGTCGTCGTGTTCATTGATGATATCCTTGTATATTCTCAGAATGAAGAAGAGCATGCTGAACATCTGAGAATTGTTTTAACTCGGTTACGTGACAACCAGCTTTATGCTAAGTTCAGCAAGTGCGAATTCTGGTTGAACAAGATACCTTTTCTAGGTCATGTGTTATCTGGTGATGGAATTTCGGTTGACCCTACTAAGGTGCAAGAAGTCCTTGAGTGGAAGGCACCTACTACGGTCATAGAAGTCCGAAGTTTCCTGGGTTTGGCTGGCTACTATCGTCGCTTTATCCCAGATTTTTCAAAAATCGCCAAGCCCATGACTCGATTACTTCAAAAGGATGAGAAGTTTGTGTGGACTCCGAAGTGTGAAGAGGCTTTCCACACTTTGTGGACCTTACTAACCTCTGCTCCTGTATTGGCACAACCTGACATCGAGAAGTCCTTTTGATGTCTATTGTGATGCTTGTGGCACTGGTTTGGGGTGTGTTCTTATGCAGGAGGGCCGAGTAATTGCTTATGCTTCACGCCAGCTTCGAAAGCATGAAGTCAACTATCCTACCCATGACTTAGAGCTAGCCGCAGTTGTTCATGCCCTGAAAATTTGGAGACATTACTTGCTGGGTAATGTGTGCAACATCTATACTGACCATAAAAGCCTCAAGTATATCTTTACTCAACCCGAGTTGAACATGCGTCAACGACGATGGTTAGAATTAATCAAAGACTACAACCTTCAAGTGCACTACCATCCTGGTAAGGCAAATGTGGTTGCTGATGCCTTAAGCAGAAAGGCCCATTGCAATTCCTTAGTTAGTGAAGACTTTCATCTGGCACACCTCCTTCATCCTGTGGTACTCCACAATATCACTGTGGATTGCTCTCTTAGAAGTCGAATTATTCGAACTCCTAGAAGACTAATGTGGGTGTGTTTCACATCAAGTGAAAGATGAAAGAGAAAGAGACCAAGCACTTTAGGGTCGATGACAAGGGAATTCTCTGGTTTAATGATAGGCTTGTGGTACCCAAAGACAAAGAACTTAGAAATCAAATTATGGCTGAAAGCCCATTCTTCTAAATTGTCCATCCATCCTGGTAGCAGTAAAATGTATCAAGATCTCAAGCTGTATTATTGGTGGACCAAGATGAAGAAAGAAATCGCAGCTTACGTGGCAAGGTGTGATAACTGTTGCAGAGTCAAGGCTATTCACATAAGGCCCGGATTATTGCAGCCACTCTCTATTCCTGGCTGGAAGTGGGAAGAAATTAGCATGGATTTTATTGTTGGATTACCCACTACCAAAAAGGGTTGTGATTCCATCTGGGTTATCGTAGATCGTCTAACTAAATCCGCTCACTTTATTCCGGTCAAGTCTACCTATCACCCTCACAATTATGCTGAGATTTATTTTCAACAAGTGGTACGTCTCCATGGTGTACCCAAATCCATTGTTTCTGATAGAGGACCGCAATTCACTGGCTCGCTTTTGGGAGTGTTTACATCAGAACCTTGGCACTCATCTAATCCGCAGTTCTGCCTATCATCCGCAAACATCAGGACAGACTGAGCGTGTTAATCAAATTCTTGAAGACATGCTTAGGGCTTGTCTTATCTCTTGCAAAGGCTCTTGGGAGGACTGGTTACCTCTCGCTGAATTCTCTTATAACAACAGTTATCAAGAGAGTATCAAAATGGCTCCTTTTGAAGCTCTTTATGGCCAGCAAGTGTAGAACTCCTTTGAACTGGGTGGAACCCGGAGAAAGAAGAGTTCTATGGTATTGATTTTGTAAAAGAAGCCGAAGAGCAAGTCCAAACTATCCAGAAGAATATGACTGCCGCTCAGGCTAGACAAAAGAGCTATGCTGACAAGAGAAGAAAACCTATTGAGTTTGAAGTAGGTGATCATGTTTATCTGAAGGTATCCCCTATGAAAGGAGTCAAGAGTTTTGGAATTAAAAGGAAGCTTGAGCCTCGATATGTTGGACCTTACCGCATTATCGAGAAAAGTGGAAGAGTAGCCTATAAACTCGATCTACCACGTGAAATGGGAGCTATATTCCCGGTATTCCATGTGTCCCAGCTGAAGAAGTGTCTTCGTATTCCCGAGGAAAGAATAGCAACAAGGAAAGTCAACTTGAAATCTGATCTTTCTTATGAGGAAAAGCCCGTGCAAGTTCTGGATACTCAAGAAAGAGTGACTCGTACATGAGTGGTTAAGTTATACAAGGTAGTTTGGAGTAATCATAGTGAACGGGATGCAACATGGGAGCGGGAAGATTATTTAAAAGAAAATCATCCAACTTTCTATACTAAATGGTACGCTTTCCAAATCTCGGGACGAGATTTTTCTAAGGGGGGAGGGCTGTAACACCCTAGGTGTTTGGCTTCTACTAATTGCATTTCATTTCATAAACATAGTGCATCATCTATCTCATCATGCCATTGTTACTGAAACATGCATATGCAACATTTCGCATATTGTGTATGTTTCATACTTGAGTGTTGTGAATAGGTAGTAGGTGTAACATGTGAATGCAACATGAAGTTTCTCATACCTTGAAACATGGCAACATGGTAGTAATGTGACAAGTATAGAATAACAACAAAGTCATGCAACATGTGAAACATTGCATTGCAACATATGAGTGAATTGCTTGTTTTAGTTGCTTTATCACATGTGATCATTAGAAGTTGGTATAACAATTTTTGTAAAGTGGTTGATTCATGGTCTATTACACCTTAACTACACTTAGGTTACTTGTTGGGACATTGTTCATGTAGATCAAATTGACCAAAATGCCCTCAAGTGGAGGTTTGACTTGAATTGACCCTTGGAGTGTCCCTGTTTGACTGATTCAAAAGACCAACTTGGAAACTTTGCATGGCTGTGCACTCTTTACCAAAGTTGTAGCTAATTTATTAAGGAACAAAAGTTGTTTTATGATCATTTCATGAAAATGGTTAGAACAATGCTCAAACATGGCCCACAAGTCAGAATGTCATGCTGATTTCATACTTAGAAATTTTCTAAGTCCTTAAGTGTTTTGCAGTTTCGTGTACCCAACTTTTTCACCTTGTATCTCCCTAACAGAGCCAAACCAGCTCGAGCTCCAATAACAAGAGTTGTAGTTCACATATAGATGATCAACTTTGTTAACTATGGCATAGTCTAGATCGTCACGGATTAGGAGCTAATCACCGTCAAACCTGCTCTGTCAGTCATCGTCGGTGATCACTGAATCGCGATTTTTCAGAAATCGGACAGAACTCGCCGTGGCCGACCGGCTCAGGAGCTGCTCACCGCGTGGCGCGCAGGCTCTGCCAAAGGCTCCACGTCACGCGTCCGAGCTCCAGAAGAAGGCCAACTCCTCGCCACTCTCTCTGCGTCTCGCCATTTCCCTCACTGTCGTCCCCTTCCTCCGCGAGCATAGTGACCAGGACACCATGACGCCACCAAGCCAAATCCACCAACACCGAGCGCCATTAACCGATTCATCCAAGCCACAGCCCCGCCGTGAACTTCTCTATGTCTGCGACACCACCGCCATTCCATTTTCGCCTCAGGTAGACCTCCCCATGAGCGTAGCTACACCGGGTCGCCATGACCGTCGCTGGCCGAGCTCGCACGTGGCCGTGCTGCTCGAGCCCCTTATCAGCCCCTTCTCTCCCTTGTGCTAGCTTCTGTGTGTGACGCTGAAGCTCGCTGAGTGAGCCACTAGGGCCATGACGCCGTAGCCTCGCCGGAGCCGGCCCTGCCAGTGGCCAGTGCGCCGCCATGCTAGTCACCACCCCCTCTAGCTGAGTCATTAGCTGCAATAAATGGTTCCCCTAGGTGCGCTTGGGTGAGGCGAACACGTTGGCACCGTTGCCTTCGCCGGAGAAGCCACCGGCGACGAACTACGCCACCGGCCGTTCCTCCTCCCCTGTTTCTCTCACTGACTGCGCGGGTCCCCTTTTGTCAGTCGCCGCTGCTGAGGAGGTAGCCAGCCTGGGCCACGCCGAGTGCTGGGCTGTGTTTGCATGAGTTGTGGGCCGCCGGATCTGTCCGGGCCGGCCCAGTTGCGAAGTTGATTTTCTTGTTTTTGGTTTTGTTTATTTTGTTTTTCACAGAATTGTGTGCATGATTCAAAAATGTGTATCTCCTAATTGGTAGCTCCAAATGCTATGGTTCCAATTTTGTTGAGTTCCTAGTAATGTCTAGTATTTAATAAAAATATTATATGAGCACATGTTTTAGAAATTTTGGATGAATGAAATAGGACTTTGAAATGTGTTTTTAGATGCATGCAAACTTGTTTGAATTTTATCTTGAGTTTCTATGGTCCAAAAATTATGACATTTTGTGGGTAATCTATTATTGCTTAGTAGAAGCTCTGGTTAAAATTTCAGAGCTAGTGCATGTATAGTTTTTGAGTTATAGAATTTCTTTTTATCAATGGATGGATCTTGTGTGAATTTTCATAATTTTTCTATAGATCCAGTATAGGTAAAATTTGGTGAGTAAGGTTCTTATGCTAGAATGATGCTAGAAAAAATGAGAAATCTGTTGCTTGACACTTTTCATTAGGGTTTCCTAATTATGCTAAAAATGGACATGCCACTTGTTATTTTGGATACAGCAAGTTCTGCTTGCTCAATGGCTTTGAAATTTTTATGGTAGTCTATGTGAAGCATGAGATAGCTACTGTAATTTTTGTAGATTTTTATGAATAGTTTTGCTATATATTGCTTTAATCACTTAATTAACTAAATAAATTTGAAAAGGATATTAAATAATTTATTTAGAAGTTGGCACTATACTTTCTAGTGTTTCTCTGGTATGTGCAACAAGTTGGTTAACTTGGCTTGGTCAAATTATGCTTTTGCATCATCATTAAATGATTAAGCTAGTAACCCTATCATTTCTGGACAGATTCTAGGTTTACTGGAAATTGATTTGGTTAACATAAGAATCATGCTTTGCTGTTTACCATTGATTTGTAGAAAATTTCATAAGCTTTCCAGAATGTCCTCATACAAGTCATTTGGAATTGTAGAACTCTGGTTGTGATTGAATTAAGGGACTACTTGTATGCATATGAAACTTTAAATGTTAAATTATGTATACCTTTACTATTTCTAAGTTTGTGGTAATGTTCCTAGGTGTTAGGCCTTTAACTGAAGATGAGCATCTTTATCTTAGGTTATGCAAGTTAGGTAAGTTGATCTTGTTCTTTAAGTTAAGTTAGATACATGCTTAAAGTGATTTAAATAGAGCTATTTTACTCGGTAAATGAGTGTCCAGTGATATTTTCATTAAACATTTACTGTGATTCATTCATCATGAGCATCATGTCATTCCTTATGCATCCATGGTATTTATCTCATGCATCGGCATGCAATAGGTATACCAGAGGGAGTAACACTGCTGGAATTCAAGGAACCGAGCGAGCAGCAGCAGCCGACACCGGAGGTTCAGGAGGTGCCACCTTCAGGAGAAGTGCCAGACGAGGTTGCCATTGAGTGCCCGGATCACCATCCTTGCAACTTTGTGAAAGGCAAGCCCCGAAGCATATTAAGCCTCCTAATTTCCGAAATGCAGTTACAGTATTATTGTTATATATATATACATATATTGTTGCATTAAGTTTAGGTGTTGGATGCAAACACTTGCTGCATTGGTTATCCCAATCCTTGTCCAGATATTGATTACCCCTGAATCCTATGTAGCTCAGGCTCAGTGTAGTGCTTAGCCCTGCTTAAACACGGTAGAAGTCAGGTGATTTCCTATCACCTATGAGATATAGGAAGATACATATGGCACGGTTGGCTATATTTGCTATTGTGGAAAAGAACCAGTCTTAATTTGAAATGGAGACCGGGCTGGAGGCTTGCCGGTTTGCAGTGACTCCGTCTGTGTCGATTAAGGACTGAATCTTGGAGCCTTTCCTGTTCATGTTGAACGCATGCCTCTCTCTTAGTTGGCCGGGTCTAGAGACCGACCGCGAAGCCGAGTAGCTCACCTCAGGCCGGGAGTCGATAAGTATAAAGTATGCCTCGGAAGGGAGCCGTAGGCGTGAGTCCAAGGGCAGGTGATTTAAAAGTCCTGATCGTCCTGGCAGAAGGGTAATCCCTGAGAGTGCTGGCGCTGATCGAACCCGCGAATTTGGTTCCTGAGTTGTACCAAAGGTGACCCACGGCTACCCTTGCTAAGTATGCCAGGGTGAGAGTTAGGAATACCCCCTCAGCTGAGTTGTAATTCGATTCGAGTCGCCGTCTCTCCCGGTTAGTGAGAACTTGACGGGCTTATCTCCAAAGTAGATACACTAAATAACATAATGGTTCAGAAATGATGATATGATGATGACAGCCTTATTATACCTGCTATGGTTAATATTGTTTGCTCCTAATAAGTGAGTGCTCTAGTACAGGTGCTAATCTAGTGGACAGGTAAATGATGATAAGCTTGATGCTAAGTTTAAATTGGTTACTATAATCATAAGCTCTTTTATGCAACTGTGTCAAGCTAGCCCACCTCAAAAGCCTTGCATGATCCTTGGTGTCCTTTATTTCTAGTTTTGATGGGTAAGTCTAGCTGAGTACCTTCTCGTACTCAGGGTTTATCTCCCACCTGTTGCAGATGACCAGTTCTACTTTGGTTGCTGCAAGTACTGCCTTCTCCCAGCTGGGATGAAGACTAGACCGTTGGGCGCGGTCTCTACTAGTTCTCGTACCTGATAATGCTTTTGTGGGACATGACTCAGACTTGGCAATGTAATTGAAAACTATGATGTTTTGTACTAAACTATGTTGCTTCCGCACACTCAAACTTGGTTTGTAATATTCTATTTAAACTCTGATGGATGTAATCCGAATGCTTATTATGAAATGTTGTAACGGATGATGTGTTGTGTTGAATCACTACTGATCTTGGTTTGTATGTCGAGAGTTGGTTGAAATCCTTCGTGATTTCTGGACTACCGGGATTATGGGAGCTTAAGTACAGGAATTTGATCGCTTCGGTGATTGTTTTTGTACTTATGTTCTTATGATTTGGTCGGTTCTGTTACAACATGGACAAGAGGCACGATGAGCTTGGGCCCTCTCAGCTCCATGATGCTCCATTGACTCATCCTACACTGCCTCTAGGCACTAGGCGACGCCGTCTGTGTGACCCTTACACTCCAGGCACCAGCGCTCTGGGTCACAAGGGTAGGGGCAAGAGTAGGAGACAGTGAGGGACGTGGTAGGTGTTACTATGAACTATTGTGAATTTTGTATTTATTTTTCTATAACTATTCAGGGCTGTATGGACATTGTGGACTATTTGGACTTTGCATGACATATTATGTTGGTTGTGATATTCATTGTGGTTGCATTATGCTCGTTGGATAATTAAATGTTTGGAATATATATTGATGTCTCTGTTTGTAACTGTGGATGCTCCTAATACAAGACCGTATCTTGCGAATTTTTTGCATGAACCTTTAATAATACTACACTTGTACAAAGGCACAAATGTAGTACACAGATTAACTATAAATTTATTACGTGTATAATCTAGGAAATATTGTACATACGCTTTGTAGAAGAATCTAGGATTACCAAGCAACAGTGAACGAATCTGTGCTTTTCAGACAATAAACATAGACTTTTCAGATACACGGACAGCATCGAATTATCACATCACTGATATAGACTTTTCAGATACACGGACAACATGCAAGGAAGCACAACTCCACTCTATCTCCACCATCCATCTTATGACTGTTTGATCCAAGGGCTGAGGTGAAGAGGCACACGGATCGCTGACATGGCACATTGAGAGGCCTCCATTCCTCCTCTCAACCTATAAATAACCACTCACTCCCTCTCATTCACACAAACAACAAGGAAGAAGAACACTCCTTAGCATTTGCTTTTGTTGCAGTACCAATGTCTAGAGGGTCATCCAGAGGGAGAGGAAAGGGGAAGGAAACTACCTAGGGGTGGGAGGGTCCTCTTGGTCCCGATTTCTTTGAGGAAGCTCTTTATGAGAGGTTCCAAGTTAAGAGCAAAAGTGATTTCACCAAAGAGGCACCACTGAGAGGATATGATGAAAGGAAAGAAGAGTGGCCAAAATGCATGCATGGTGAGGACTGCCTAGTGCAGATGTTCACCAAGGGAATAGATGGAGGTCGTCGTTTCTTCAAATGCCTACGAGCATGGGTAATTGCTATTACTATTTGTTTCTTCAATATGTTTGTCTTGTATATCACTTACATGACATACTTATTGTAGTCTTCCTTGGCCAAAGAAAACTATGGGTTCAGTAGGTGGGTCGATCCTTGACCTATTTATCCGCATGCGGAGTACATCTACTACCTATAGGACCGTATCTTCGATCTAGAAAGGGAAGTTAGCAGCGGTTACAATGGTGCCCATTCACAGGAGGCACTCTGCAATGATCCATATTGCACCTGCCCTAACCACAAGAAGAAGGGGCCTCCCCCGTCACCCCCGCCACCACCACCACCAACAACAGGAGGCTACTATGGAGAAGGTGCAACACAATTTGCTATGTGGCCACACTACTAGGATGACTTTATCTTTTTCACATGTACCTAGGTTTAATTACCTAAGGCATGTTAGGTTTAATTACCTAAGGCATGTTAGGTTTAGTCAAAGAAAACTCTGTACCCAGGTTCGGTACATGTAGTCACATGCCATTTAATGTGTTTCGTGTGTTGATTTCTATAATGACGTACGTCGTTAAGTGTTTTTGCAGCACGTGTTCAAATTTAAATACGTCCGTATCATTAAGCGGAATATTAAGACCATTGATAATGAAAACAACCACATAATGAAAAGTTCGATACTATGCCACATTACACAACATATTAATACTACAACTATGTGCCGATAGTAGACATAGGGGCAAATGCACTTCCAAATCCTCAGTCTAAAACATACTGAGTAAGCAACTCATCATCCGAGTACCAGTCCTCTACTACAACCCTGTTGCTATGGCTAGGCTCAACTGCGTTGCTCTGACCTACCTGTCGCTTGTAGTAAGCGGCCTCCGCTTCATCTGCGGCCGCTGTGGCCTGAGTGAAGAACGTGTCGTCATCCTCCTGTGCCTGTAAGCCCGCCTCTGCTAGAGCGATGAGCTCGCTCAGTCTGCCAGTGTCATCGTCAGCCTCCTATGCCTCAATGCCCACCTCTACTAGAGCAATGAGCTCTCTCAGTCTGCCAGTGTCATCCTCAGCCTCCTGCGCCTGTATGCCCACCTCTGCTAGAGCAATGAGCTCACTCAGTCTGCCAGTGTCGTCCTCATCCTCGTCTCCGTCATCACACAACACAATCGGTGATTGAACGGTGCGACCAACTCGTGATCTATGGCCATCTAACTTCTTCTCCTCATACCTTGCATGAGCCACCTCTATAGTATGTTCCCCCGCTACAACCAATCCCTTTATGTATAAAATGCAATCAGTTAGCAACGCGATTATATTACATTTAAAACCAGGCAACGAAAAAAAGGTTTTCAAGCACTCACTGGCACATAATGTAGCAACATGCTCATTCATGACCTGCATCTATACTCTTGTCTCCTCCCTTGCCTCAATCCTTGCCCTCTCCTCCTCTAACATCATTCGCCTCTCCAATCCCCATTTGTTAAACCCAACATCGATCGGGTTACAAATACCGCGCTGTCTAGCAAACTCACGCATCTTTTCTTTGTGATGTTTAATGAATAGGTTGACATAGTCAGGTCCATATCCCCTCTTCCATGCAATTAGTTGCCTCTTCTTCAGTTCATCCAAGAACTTAGCTTGACCATCATAATATTCCCAACTGCATTTCCTAGTGCTCTGTTCAAAAGAAATATTATATCATATATGTCTTAGCAAAACAAACAAAATACGATTTCATGTTTACCAGAAAAATAACGAACCTCATCATACTCAATCATATGGCCGCAATAATGGCCTATTCCAAGCTCCGAAGGGACTAGGCCATAGTTGGATTTTACACCACATTCGCACATGACAGGAGGTGCTTTGTAGATTACCCGTTCTTTCTTCTTTTCCTTAACCCTCCGTGGTTCTTCCGGCCATTGGTTCTTAGGACCATACAACCACTCCTTGAAACAACACTTTGTCATTGAATACACCTAAATAATGAGACATTAGTACATGAACACATATAGCTCAAGATTTTAACACATACACTTTGCACTTACTTCATGCTTGTTTGGACACACAAACTCCAACGTATTCTCAGGGTTTATCACAGCTCGATCTCCGCAATTGCACAGAGGAGGTTCCTCAAGTCGTCTAACTACGGCTAGGTGCTTCTCCTTAGCCATCATTGCCAAAGGGTTAGGGGGGTGGAACCCACCGCTTGAAGTGCTCACGTGGATGTCTCCCTCTAAACCAATTGTCGAAAAAGAGGTACCTAGGATCAAACTTGTCTGCACCATCGATCCACTGAAAGAAAAAGCACCTCTCATGGTCCTACACAATGAGATTCCAACAAAATATTAGTACCACACTTAAACAAATAAAGAAAAAGGATAGTACAAACAATTTCTTACATTAAACCGACTACATGTGTAGAAGCAACGCGCGGCTGTGTCCGGATGTTTCGATTGAAAAACATGGGCCGGCAAACCATAGTCACAGTTAGGGATAGGAAGGTCAGGAGGGACGAGGGCATCTTTGCTAGACGCGTCGGGGTATAATTCTTGAGGATGACCCTGTTTTCACCAAAACTCCTCCCGAAACATTTCTTGCATCTAACAAAACGGATGTAATTTAACAAACATAAATAAAAACATCACAAAAAAATATCAATGAGAACCATAACTACAATACAACCAATTTCGTTCTAAGAACCAAAAGCAGTTAACATTATACCCTAAACCTAGGGTTTCTCATTTCATCCACAACAATGAACCCATAACATAACTACATGCGGCTTGGTTTGCTAGCTTTTTCCATGCCTTGGAATCAACCTACGGTTGTATAATACATATATTGAGGGATACAATGAAACCCTAAGTGATGATGATTCTTAGGTTCAAAAATCCGACTAATATGTACCAAATCGATGCGAAAAAAACAAGGAGGTGAGCGAGTATACCTTGCTCTCAAAGATCTACGGATCAAATCAAGGTTTTCAAGGTCCAATATGTCGATTCGTGAGGTAGGGTGAAGTGGGGAGAGAAAAACCCAAGAGGGAGGAGAAAGAAGAGAAAGAACGCTCGGGGAAGAAGGTTGGGCTGGGGTTAAATGTAGGGGGCTTGGCACCAGTCACTCTGGCGCCAAGCCCCCTGGCAGGCCATTTCCCCATGCCCAGGAGCTCGGCACCAGAGACGCTGGCGCCGAGCTCGGCGCCAGTCACTCTAGCGCTGAGCCAAGGGTCCATTTCCAGAATTCTTTCCGCCAGGGGTCTATTTGTCAGAAACTTTCAAAAAAAGGGCCAAATAGTAAAACATTCGGGAGGCCTGTTCTCTTGAACTTCTATATTATTTTTTTGAAACAATAAAATAGCATCATTCGATTTATCAGTCGGCTTTAATACCAGCCGAACAGATCCGGGTTTACTATGCCTATATCCTTGAAAGGTTGAGATGGCGTACTAGAGGGGATGAATAGTCCTTTTTAAATTTAATCGCGCTGGCTAACCGAATAAAATACGGAATTAATACAATCGGTCTAGCCAAGACTACATTTCTCTATCTAAGTTCACAAGCACCTTATAAATATCATAATTAGGCAACAGAGATGCCGGGCTAGCTAGAACTCACCTATCCAATTCTAGAAGCAAGATCACACAAACCTATGCCACTAGTATTTTACACATCGGGGAGCTCCTACACAATTCTAGTAAGCAAAAGTACAAAAGATCATAAGCTCACTAGCAATGCTCAATAACAAGGAAACCAATGCCAAATTAGAGAGCGCAAATACTTAGCTACACAAACTAAACAATGTGACTAACAAGGTTACACAAACCAAATTAGCCATGCAAGGGAGGTACACAAGCAAGAAGGTAACTAGTGAGCTACACAAGCTAACTAATTATAAGAGCAACTACACAAGCACAATGTATATGAAAGTAATTACAAGCTTATGTAAGGGGATGCAAACCAACAAGAATACAAGGATGACACTATGATTTTTTCCTAAGGTTCACGTGCTTGCCAACATGCTAGTCTTCGTTGAGACAAGCTCCAAGGTTGCCGCCGGTCCTCTTGCTAGTGGTGAGCCGCAAGTCACACTCTCTCACATGGAGTGCTTACCACAAGCTCTAGCACTTGACCCGGCTAGACCACTTGTCACCCTTCGTGTCTCGCTCTACTAGAGTTGCTCTTTGCGGCTCCCACGGGGTGAGCACAATGCCCCTCACAAAGCTCTTCTTCAGAGCACCGCACAAGCTTCTTGCGGGCTTAGGATCATTATCAATTGAAATAGGCTTAGGAGTGTTACCTAGGGGACATGAATTAGCCATGTGTCCCCTTTCCCGGCATGAGTAGCACTTTCTCTTTGATTGAGCCTTCTCTTTCTTGCTCATGTGGTGCTTCCCATTGTCTTGCCTCTCATGGATTGCTTGAGCCTTCTTCTCAAGCTTGGTAGGACACTTAGAGGCAAAGTGTCCCGTATTTCCACACTTGAAGCACTTAATGTGAGCATAGACTTTCTTCTCATCTTGTGTCTTGCTCATCATCTTGGCATCTTGATTAGGAGTTGGATGCCTTGCTCTTGCTTTACCACCTCTTCTTGTCTTCTTCTTCTTCATCCTCAAATCACCATCTTGATTGTTGATCTTGACTTGAACTTGGGGTTTTGCTTTTGGCTCAACTTGAGGCTTCTTGGTTGGGCAATACTTGGCAAGATGTCCCATATCATGGCATCGGTAGCACATGGTAGGAGAGAGCTTTCTTTGTTCTTGCTTCTTCATCTCTCTTTCATATCTTCTCTTGCCCCATCTCTTGCCCTTGATCTTGCTCTTGTTGAAGCCAATGCCACTCATATCACCATAGCTTCTTTTGTTGTTCAACATATGCTCGAATGTGATTTGAGAGTTGTAGCACCTCTCTAACTTGTTGCTAAAATTCTTCACTTCACTTTTGAGTTCAATGTTCTCCTTCAAAATTATGAGAGTGACATAGAAGGGTTAGCAACATTATGTGAAGAACATGGCATTTCCAATAAATCATCACAAGAGGTGGATACATTCTTCTAGCCTACATCACAAGGGTTAGCAACATTATGTGATTGATCAATTGACCCATGTGATGAGCTCTCACTAGTTTTAATTTTTCCATTGGAAAGCTCCTTAGTGAGAAAAGCATGATCTTGTACCAAATTATCATGAGTAACACTAAGTTCCTCATGAGCCAATTTTAGCTCCTTATGTGAACAAGTAGTAACATAAAGTAGATGCTTTTGTTGTTCACATGTGTTCTTTAGAAAAGAGTTTTCATTTTTCAATTTCTCGGTTTTAGCCATCTCTTTTTCTAAAGCTTTGATCATGCAACCATATCTATCTAGAAGCTCCTCATATGAATCAAGACCAATCACATTTGCATTAGATACCTTAGTGTCACCTTGTGACATGAAGCAATGTGATGTAGTTGGAGAGCTTGAAGAAACATCACTCTCATAGCCTAAGCATGATCCATCATTATCACCATCAAGTGTGCATGGAGTAGCATCATCATTGGTATCACTTATAGCATCATCATAAACCTTGTCAAGTGATCTTGTGGTATGATCATCATCATCATCACTTGACCATGAGGTGGAGTAATCTCCCGCAATCACCAAATAGTGGTCATGCTCAACACACTCATGCGCCTCCTTCTTGGGCTCATCATCATCATCGAAGACCATCCCATACTTCTTATTGAGATAACTCCAAATATCATGGGTGGTCTTCATGTCAATGATCTCTCCAAATATGCTATCATCCAAAGATCTATACATGATGTCAGTAGCTTGGATGTCGAGATCTAGGCATTTCTCTTGTGCTTGAGTTAGATTATCTTCATCCAACAAATAAGAAAAGCCTACATCTACCATCCACCACATTTGAGGGCAAATAAACTTAAAATTGCATATCATCCAATTTTTCCACCATGCAAAGTGTGTGCCATCAAAAATGTGTGGACAATCAACATCTAGCCTATAGTTCGCCATCCTCTCAGGTCGGTGAAGACCACAAATGAGAGCCATAGCTCTGATACCACTTGAAAGGTCGAGATGATGGACTAGAGGGGCTGAATAGTCCTTTCTAAATTTAATCGCGTCGGCTAACCGAATCAAATGCAGAATTAATACAATTGGTCTAGCCAAGACTACACCCCTCTATCTAAGTTTACAAGCACCTTATAAAGATCCTAATTAGGCAACAAAGGTGCCGAGCTAGCTAGAGCTCACCTATCCAATTCTAGGAGCAAGATCACACAAACCTATGCCACTAGTATTTTGCATACCGGGGAGCTCCTACACAATTCTAGTAAGCAAAAGCACAAAAGGTCCTAAGCTCACTAGCAATGCTCAATAACAAGGCAACCAATGCCAAATTAGAGAGCGCAAATACTTAGCTACACAAACTAAACAATATGACTAACAAGGTTACACAAACCAAATTAGCCACGCAAGGGAGCTACACAAGCAAGAAGGTAACTAGTGAGCTACACAAGCTAACTAATTACAAGAGCAACTACACAAGCACAATGTATATAAAAGTAATTACAAGCTTGTGTAAGGGGATGCAAACCAATGGAAATACAAGGATGACACGATGATTTTTTCTCGAGGTTCACATGCTTGCCAACATGCTAGTCACCGTTGAGACAAGCTCCAAGGTTGCCGCCAGTCCTCTTGCTAGTGGAGACCCATGTGGAGTGCTTACCACAAGCTCTAGCACTTGACCTGGTCAGACCACTTGTCACCCTTCACGTCTCGCTCTACTAGAGTTGCTCTTCATGGCTCCCGTGGAGCAAGCACAATGCCCCTCCCAAAAGCTCTTCTCCAGAGTACCACACAAGCTTCTTGTAGGCTTCGACGGAGACCACCACCAAGCCATCTAGGAGGTGGCAACATCCAAGAGTATCAAGCACCACCGGCTTGCAAACTCGATCACCTAGTGCCACTCGATGCAACCTCATGATGCAATCGTACTAGAATCGCTCACTCACTCTATCGGATGAACACTATCAAGCTCAAGTGAGTTAGAGGGCTCCCAAGCACTACCACATAAGCCACCAAGGCTCTAGTGTGCTAAGCTATTACCAGCCAAAGGCCAGCCAACACTTCTATTTATAGCCCCATGGGCTAAATAGTCGTTACCCCTTCACTGGGCATTTTTGGACGACCGGACGCGCTGGTCCACTTGATCGGCACGCGCCGGTCCACTTGACCGGACGCACTCCTGCCAGTGTCCGGTCGCGCTACGCTAACCATGTGTCGCTCTGTGTTCAACCAGAGGCGCCCGATCTCAATGGTAACTTCATGCGCCAATGGTCACACACGATGACTGGACGCAGCACAAACGAGGATGACCGGACGCTGCTACGCCTAAGTCCGGTCATTTCCAGAGAGCTCCTCGAGTCTCCTGTTTTGTGATCGGACGCGTCGAGTCAGGCAACGACCGGACGTAGCCGAGCGTTAGGTCCTTGCTGCCTCAGCTGTCCACGCTATGTCACATTGCGTCACCATTGACCGAACGCTGTCCTTGCATGTCAGGTCACTTTCTTCGCCTAGCGTCCGGTCGAAGGACCGACGCTTGCACCTTCACTGGAACACATGAGCGAACTCACCAACCAGAGTCCGGTCGCTGCGCTGCGCAAATTCCGATCACTTCCCGTGACATGTTTCGACTCCATTTCTTCACCGAGGTTGATCCACATCAACTCCAACTTCTCCTCCTTTGTAAATGTGCCAGCACCACCAAGTGTACACCCACCATGTGTATGCGTATTAGCTTTTCACAAATATTTTTCAAAGGATTAGCCACTCAACTTGCATGCCACTCGATCCTAGCAACGATGCAAAGTTAGGGATTGTCATTCACATATGTAACTATGGACTAATCACCTGTGTATCTCATATAAACACAATTAGTCCACCTAGGATTATCACTCAATTACCAAAACCACACAAGGACCTTTCAATCTCCCCCTTTTTAGTAATTGATGACAACTCTACAAAGATATGGAAATTAAGCTCTTTTGGATTCATGTTGCTTGCCCAAGCAATTTTACCATGTGTAAATGATTTTGGACAAGTAGCAACAAACCCGAAATGGTAGTATTAGCTCCCCCTACATATGTGCTGGAGTGTTTGATTTGAAGCTCACACATATGCATAGATTAGAATTGTGGGAGAGTAATTACTACCAAATGATGCTAAGGTGTATAGAATAAACATTAAAGTGTGATACCAATCGGAGTTGCACTTTTAACACCATCCTTAGCACCATGAGTAGCTAGACAACAAAAATACTAGAAATCCCATGAGATCAACATTATAAGCAAGGTTCTAGTACCACGTGTAAAATACAAGTCTAGCTACCATCCTATGCATGCTAGTTATCAAATCATCATTCAAGTTCTACAACTAGCATGCATATCAAATTTTAAAAAATTTATGCAATGCAAGCAAGCACATGACTATGCACATATCAAATGCAACCATCAAGTTCATGAGCTTGCTCCTCCTACTTGTGTGCTTCTCTTGTCCAAGAATTTTGATCCATCTCTTTCTTCAATGTTGCTCCCCCCTCTTTATTTATGTCCATGTCCAACCTCTACTTTTTTGTCTCTAAAAGGATCAAGATGCCCAAGAGGGGGGTGAATTGGGGCTAATTCTAAATTTATGCAATAATTAAGTCCTACACTTAGCCACTTCACCCCTTGTGCCTAGAATGTGTTTCTATTGTTCTACCGCACAAAAGTTTTGCACCCTAGATTCCAATCCTACTCTAGCATGATAATTCTAGGAATGAAAAGACATGAAATGAATTGCTCAAATATAAATTCTCAAAGTAAAGAGAGGGAAAGGAACACAACGATGTTTTCCTGAGGTATCGGAGAGTCGCCGCTCCCCACTAGTCCTCGTTGGAGCACCCACGCAAGGGTGTAGCTCCCTCTTGATCTGCGCAAGGATCAAGTGCTCTCTACGGGCTGATTCTTTGACACTCCGTCATAGTGAATCGCCCTCAACCGCTCGTTACAATGGTGCCCATTCACAGGAGGCACTCTGCAATGATCCATATTGCACCTGCCCTAACCACAAGAAGAAGGGGCCTCCCCCGTCACCCCCGCCACCACCACCACCAACAACAGGAGGCTACTATGGAGAAGGTGCAACACAATTTGCTATGTGGCCACACTACTAGGATGACTTTATCTTTTTCACATGTACCTAGGTTTAATTACCTAAGGCATGTTAGGTTTAATTACCTAAGGCATGTTAGGTTTAGTCAAAGAAAACTCTGTACCCAGGTTCGGTACATGTAGTCACATGCCATTTAATGTGTTTCGTGTGTTGATTTCTATAATGACGTACGTCGTTAAGTGTTTTTGCAGCACGTGTTCAAATTTAAATACGTCCGTATCATTAAGCGGAATATTAAGACCATTGATAATGAAAACAACCACATAATGAAAAGTTCGATACTATGCCACATTACACAACATATTAATACTACAACTATGTGCCGATAGTAGACATAGGGGCAAATGCACTTCCAAATCCTCAGTCTAAAACATACTGAGTAAGCAACTCATCATCCGAGTACCAGTCCTCTACTACAACCCTGTTGCTATGGCTAGGCTCAACTGCGTTGCTCTGACCTACCTGTCGCTTGTAGTAAGCGGCCTCCGCTTCATCTGCGGCCGCTGTGGCCTGAGTGAAGAACGTGTCGTCATCCTCCTGTGCCTGTAAGCCCGCCTCTGCTAGAGCGATGAGCTCGCTCAGTCTGCCAGTGTCATCGTCAGCCTCCTATGCCTCAATGCCCACCTCTACTAGAGCAATGAGCTCTCTCAGTCTGCCAGTGTCATCCTCAGCCTCCTGCGCCTGTATGCCCACCTCTGCTAGAGCAATGAGCTCACTCAGTCTGCCAGTGTCGTCCTCATCCTCGTCTCCGTCATCACACAACACAATCGGTGATTGAACGGTGCGACCAACTCGTGATCTATGGCCATCTAACTTCTTCTCCTCATACCTTGCATGAGCCACCTCTATAGTATGTTCCCCGCTACAACCAATCCCTTTATGTATAAAATGCAATCAGTTAGCAACGCGATTATATTACATTTAAAACCAGGCAACGAAAAAAAGGTTTTCAAGCACTCACTGGCACATAATGTAGCAACATGCTCATTCATGACCTGCATCTATACTCTTGTCTCCTCCCTTGCCTCAATCCTTGCCCTCTCCTCCTCTAACATCATTCGCCTCTCCAATCCCCATTTGTTAAACCCAACATCGATCGGGTTACAAATACCGCGCTGTCTAGCAAACTCACGCATCTTTTCTTTGTGATGTTTAATGAATAGGTTGACATAGTCAGGTCCATATCCCCTCTTCCATGCAATTAGTTGCCTCTTCTTCAGTTCATCCAAGAACTTAGCTTGACCATCATAATATTCCCAACTGCATTTCCTAGTGCTCTGTTCAAAAGAAATATTATATCATATATGTCTTAGCAAAACAAACAAAATACGATTTCATGTTTACCAGAAAAATAACGAACCTCATCATACTCAATCATATGGCCGCAATAATGGCCTATTCCAAGCTCCGAAGGGACTAGGCCATAGTTGGATTTTACACCACATTCGCACATGACAGGAGGTGCTTTGTAGATTACCCGTTCTTTCTTCTTTTCCTTAACCCTCCGTGGTTCTTCCGGCCATTGGTTCTTAGGACCATACAACCACTCCTTGAAACAACACTTTGTCATTGAATACACCTAAATAATGAGACATTAGTACATGAACACATATAGCTCAAGATTTTAACACATACACTTTGCACTTACTTCATGCTTGTTTGGACACACAAACTCCAACGTATTCTCAGGGTTTATCACAGCTCGATCTCCGCAATTGCACAGAGGAGGTTCCTCAAGTCGTCTAACTACGGCTAGGTGCTTCTCCTTAGCCATCATTGCCAAAGGGTTAGGGGGGTGGAACCCACCGCTTGAAGTGCTCACGTGGATGTCTCCCTCTAAACCAATTGTCGAAAAAGAGGTACCTAGGATCAAACTTGTCTGCACCATCGATCCACTGAAAGAAAAAGCACCTCTCATGGTCCTACACAATGAGATTCCAACAAAATATTAGTACCACACTTAAACAAATAAAGAAAAAGGATAGTACAAACAATTTCTTACATTAAACCGACTACATGTGTAGAAGCAACGCGCGGCTGTGTCCGGATGTTTCGATTGAAAAACATGGGCCGGCAAACCATAGTCACAGTTAGGGATAGGAAGGTCAGGAGGGACGAGGGCATCTTTGCTAGACGCGTCGGGGTATAATTCTTGAGGATGACCCTGTTTTCACCAAAACTCCTCCCGAAACATTTCTTGCATCTAACAAAACGGATGTAATTTAACAAACATAAATAAAAACATCACAAAAAAATATCAATGAGAACCATAACTACAATACAACCAATTTCGTTCTAAGAACCAAAAGCAGTTAACATTATACCCTAAACCTAGGGTTTCTCATTTCATCCACAACAATGAACCCATAACATAACTACATGCGGCTTGGTTTGCTAGCTTTTTCCATGCCTTGGAATCAACCTACGGTTGTATAATACATATATTGAGGGATACAATGAAACCCTAAGTGATGATGATTCTTAGGTTCAAAAATCCGACTAATATGTACCAAATCGATGCGAAAAAAACAAGGAGGTGAGCGAGTATACCTTGCTCTCAAAGATCTACGGATCAAATCAAGGTTTTCAAGGTCCAATATGTCGATTCGTGAGGTAGGGTGAAGTGGGGAGAGAAAAACCCAAGAGGGAGGAGAAAGAAGAGAAAGAACGCTCGGGGAAGAAGGTTGGGCTGGGGTTAAATGTAGGGGGCTTGGCACCAGTCACTCTGGCGCCAAGCCCCCTGGCAGGCCATTTCCCCATGCCCAGGAGCTCGGCACCAGAGACGCTGGCGCCGAGCTCGGCGCCAGTCACTCTAGCGCTGAGCCAAGGGTCCATTTCCAGAATTCTTTCCGCCAGGGGTCTATTTGTCAGAAACTTTCAAAAAAAGGGCCAAATAGTAAAACATTCGGGAGGCCTGTTCTCTTGAACTTCTATATTATTTTTTTGAAACAATAAAATAGCATCATTCGATTTATCAGTCGGCTTTAATACCAGCCGAACAGATCCGGGTTTACTATGCCTATATCCTTGAAAGGTTGAGATGGCGTACTAGAGGGGATGAATAGTCCTTTTTAAATTTAATCGCGCTGGCTAACCGAATAAAATACGGAATTAATACAATCGGTCTAGCCAAGACTACATTTCTCTATCTAAGTTCACAAGCACCTTATAAATATCATAATTAGGCAACAGAGATGCCGGGCTAGCTAGAACTCACCTATCCAATTCTAGAAGCAAGATCACACAAACCTATGCCACTAGTATTTTACACATCGGGGAGCTCCTACACAATTCTAGTAAGCAAAAGTACAAAAGATCATAAGCTCACTAGCAATGCTCAATAACAAGGAAACCAATGCCAAATTAGAGAGCGCAAATACTTAGCTACACAAACTAAACAATGTGACTAACAAGGTTACACAAACCAAATTAGCCATGCAAGGGAGGTACACAAGCAAGAAGGTAACTAGTGAGCTACACAAGCTAACTAATTATAAGAGCAACTACACAAGCACAATGTATATGAAAGTAATTACAAGCTTATGTAAGGGGATGCAAACCAACAAGAATACAAGGATGACACTATGATTTTTTCCTAAGGTTCACGTGCTTGCCAACATGCTAGTCTTCGTTGAGACAAGCTCCAAGGTTGCCGCCGGTCCTCTTGCTAGTGGTGAGCCGCAAGTCACACTCTCTCACATGGAGTGCTTACCACAAGCTCTAGCACTTGACCCGGCTAGACCACTTGTCACCCTTCGTGTCTCGCTCTACTAGAGTTGCTCTTTGCGGCTCCCACGGGGTGAGCACAATGCCCCTCACAAAGCTCTTCTTCAGAGCACCGCACAAGCTTCTTGCGGGCTTAGGATCATTATCAATTGAAATAGGCTTAGGAGTGTTACCTAGGGGACATGAATTAGCCATGTGTCCCCTTTCCCGGCATGAGTAGCACTTTCTCTTTGATTGAGCCTTCTCTTTCTTGCTCATGTGGTGCTTCCCATTGTCTTGCCTCTCATGGATTGCTTGAGCCTTCTTCTCAAGCTTGGTAGGACACTTAGAGGCAAAGTGTCCCGTATTTCCACACTTGAAGCACTTAATGTGAGCATAGACTTTCTTCTCATCTTGTGTCTTGCTCATCATCTTGGCATCTTGATTAGGAGTTGGATGCCTTGCTCTTGCTTTACCACCTCTTCTTGTCTTCTTCTTCTTCATCCTCAAATCACCATCTTGATTGTTGATCTTGACTTGAACTTGGGGTTTTGCTTTTGGCTCAACTTGAGGCTTCTTGGTTGGGCAATACTTGGCAAGATGTCCCATATCATGGCATCGGTAGCACATGGTAGGAGAGAGCTTTCTTTGTTCTTGCTTCTTCATCTCTCTTTCATATCTTCTCTTGCCCCATCTCTTGCCCTTGATCTTGCTCTTGTTGAAGCCAATGCCACTCATATCACCATAGCTTCTTTTGTTGTTCAACATATGCTCGAATGTGATTTGAGAGTTGTAGCACCTCTCTAACTTGTTGCTAAAATTCTTCACTTCACTTTTGAGTTCAATGTTCTCCTTCAAAATTATGAGAGTGACATAGAAGGGTTAGCAACATTATGTGAAGAACATGGCATTTCCAATAAATCATCACAAGAGGTGGATACATTCTTCTAGCCTACATCACAAGGGTTAGCAACATTATGTGATTGATCAATTGACCCATGTGATGAGCTCTCACTAGTTTTAATTTTTCCATTGGAAAGCTCCTTAGTGAGAAAAGCATGATCTTGTACCAAATTATCATGAGTAACACTAAGTTCCTCATGAGCCAATTTTAGCTCCTTATGTGAACAAGTAGTAACATAAAGTAGATGCTTTTGTTGTTCACATGTGTTCTTTAGAAAAGAGTTTTCATTTTTCAATTTCTCGGTTTTAGCCATCTCTTTTTCTAAAGCTTTGATCATGCAACCATATCTATCTAGAAGCTCCTCATATGAATCAAGACCAATCACATTTGCATTAGATACCTTAGTGTCACCTTGTGACATGAAGCAATGTGATGTAGTTGGAGAGCTTGAAGAAACATCACTCTCATAGCCTAAGCATGATCCATCATTATCACCATCAAGTGTGCATGGAGTAGCATCATCATTGGTATCACTTATAGCATCATCATAAACCTTGTCAAGTGATCTTGTGGTATGATCATCATCATCATCACTTGACCATGAGGTGGAGTAATCTCCCGCAATCACCAAATAGTGGTCATGCTCAACACACTCATGCGCCTCCTTCTTGGGCTCATCATCATCATCGAAGACCATCCCATACTTCTTATTGAGATAACTCCAAATATCATGGGTGGTCTTCATGTCAATGATCTCTCCAAATATGCTATCATCCAAAGATCTATACATGATGTCAGTAGCTTGGATGTCGAGATCTAGGCATTTCTCTTGTGCTTGAGTTAGATTATCTTCATCCAACAAATAAGAAAAGCCTACATCTACCATCCACCACATTTGAGGGCAAATAAACTTAAAATTGCATATCATCCAATTTTTCCACCATGCAAAGTGTGTGCCATCAAAAATGTGTGGACAATCAACATCTAGCCTATAGTTCGCCATCCTCTCAGGTCGGTGAAGACCACAAATGAGAGCCATAGCTCTGATACCACTTGAAAGGTCGAGATGATGGACTAGAGGGGCTGAATAGTCCTTTCTAAATTTAATCGCGTCGGCTAACCGAATCAAATGCAGAATTAATACAATTGGTCTAGCCAAGACTACACCCCTCTATCTAAGTTTACAAGCACCTTATAAAGATCCTAATTAGGCAACAAAGGTGCCGAGCTAGCTAGAGCTCACCTATCCAATTCTAGGAGCAAGATCACACAAACCTATGCCACTAGTATTTTGCATACCGGGGAGCTCCTACACAATTCTAGTAAGCAAAAGCACAAAAGGTCCTAAGCTCACTAGCAATGCTCAATAACAAGGCAACCAATGCCAAATTAGAGAGCGCAAATACTTAGCTACACAAACTAAACAATATGACTAACAAGGTTACACAAACCAAATTAGCCACGCAAGGGAGCTACACAAGCAAGAAGGTAACTAGTGAGCTACACAAGCTAACTAATTACAAGAGCAACTACACAAGCACAATGTATATAAAAGTAATTACAAGCTTGTGTAAGGGGATGCAAACCAATGGAAATACAAGGATGACACGATGATTTTTTCTCGAGGTTCACATGCTTGCCAACATGCTAGTCACCGTTGAGACAAGCTCCAAGGTTGCCGCCAGTCCTCTTGCTAGTGGAGACCCATGTGGAGTGCTTACCACAAGCTCTAGCACTTGACCTGGTCAGACCACTTGTCACCCTTCACGTCTCGCTCTACTAGAGTTGCTCTTCATGGCTCCCGTGGAGCAAGCACAATGCCCCTCCCAAAAGCTCTTCTCCAGAGTACCACACAAGCTTCTTGTAGGCTTCGACGGAGACCACCACCAAGCCATCTAGGAGGTGGCAACATCCAAGAGTATCAAGCACCACCGGCTTGCAACTCGATCACCTAGTGCCACTCGATGCAACCTCATGATGCAATCGTACTAGAATCGCTCACTCACTCTATCGGATGAACACTATCAAGCTCAAGTGAGTTAGAGGGCTCCCAAGCACTACCACATAAGCCACCAAGGCTCTAGTGTGCTAAGCTACCAGCCAAAGGCCAGCCAACACTTCTATTTATAGCCCCATGGGCTAAAATAGTCGTTACCCCTTCACTGGGCATTTTTTGGGACGACCGGACGCGCTGGTCCACTTGATCGGACGCGCCGGTCCACTTGACCGGACGCACCCTGCCAGTGTCCGGTCGCGCTACGCTAACCATGTGTCGCTCTGTGTTCAACCAGAGGCGCCCGATCTCAATGGTAACTTCATGCGCCAATGGTCACACGATGACTGGACGCAGCACAACGAGGATGACCGGACGCTGCTACGCCTAAGTCCGGTCATTTCCAGAGAGCTCCTCGAGTCTCTGTTTTGTGATCGGACGCGTCGAGTCATGCACGACCGGACGTAGCCGAGCGTTAGGTCCTTGCTGCCTCAGCTGTCCACGCTATGTCACATTGCGTCACCATTGACCGAACGCTGTCCTTGCATGTCAGGTCACTTCTTCGCCTAGCGTCCGGTCGAAGACCGACGCTTGCACCTTCACTGGAACACATGAGCGAACTCACCAACCAGAGTCCGGTCGCTGCGCTGCGCAAATTCCGATCACTTCCCGTGACATGTTTCGACTCCATTTCTTCACCGAGTTGATCCACATCAACTCCAACTTCTCCTCCTTTGTAAATGTGCCAGCACCACCAAGTGTACACCACCATGTGTATGCGTATTAGCTTTTCACAAATATTTTTCAAAGGATTAGCCACTCAACTTGCCATGCCACTCGATCCTAGCAACGATGCAAAGTTAGGATTGTCATTCACATATGTAACTATGGACTAATCACCTGTGTATCTCATATAAACACAATTAGTCCACCTAGGATTATCACTCAATTACCAAAACCACACAAGGACCTTTCAATCTCCCCCTTTTTAGTAATTGATGACAACTCTACAAAGATATGGAAATTAAGCTCTTTTGGATTCATGTTGCTTGCCCAAGCAATTTTACCATGTGTAAATGATTTTGGACAAGTAGCACAAACCCGAAATGGTAGTATTAGCTCCCCCTACATATGTGCTGGAGTGTTTGATTTGAAGCTCACACATATGCATAGATTAGAATTGTGGGAGAGTAATTACTACCAAATGATGCTAAGGTGTATAGAATAAACATTTAAAGTGTGATACCAATCGGAGTTGCACTTTTAACACCATCCTTAGCACCATGAGTAGCTAGACAACAAAAATACTAGAAATCCCATGAGATCAACATTATAAGCAAGGTTCTAGTACCACGTGTAAAAATACAAGTCTAGCTACCATCCTATGCATGCTAGTTATCAAATCATCATTCAAGTTCTACAACTAGCATGCATATCAAATTTTAAAAAATTTATGCAATGCAAGCAAGCACATGACTATGCACATATCAAATGCAACCAATCAAAGTTCATGAGCTTGCTCCTCCTACTTGTGTGCTTCTCTTGTCCAAGAATTTTGATCCATCTCTTTTCTTCAATGTTGCTCCCCCTCTTTATTTATGTCCATGTCCAACCTCTACTTTTTTGTCTCTAAAAGGATCAAGATGCCCAAGAGGGGGGTGAATTGGGCTAATTCTAAATTTTATGCAATAATTAAGTCCTACACTTAGCCACTTCACCCCTTGTGCCTAGAATGTGTTTCTATTGTTCTACCGCACAAAAGTTTTGCACCCTAGATTCCAATCCTACTCTAGCATGATAATTCTAGGAATGAAAAGACATGAAATGAATTGCTCAAATATAAATTCTCAAAGTAAAGAGAGGGAAAGGAACACAACGATGTTTTCCTGAGGTATCGGAGAGTCGCCGCTCCCCACTAGTCCTCGTTGGAGCACCCACGCAAGGGTGTAGCTCCCTCTTGATCTGCGCAAGGATCAAGTGCTCTCTACGGGCTGATTCTTTGACACTCCGTCATAGTGAATCGCCCTCAACCGCTCACAACATGACTTGGGCCATCCACAAGCTCCGCCGGATGATCACCAAGCTCCCATTCACCACCTGGCCGTCTAGGTGATGGCGATCACCGAGAGTACCAAGCACAAACTCTCACTTGACCAAGACAAGCCTAATGAGAAAGGTGGATGCACACTTGCTACTCTCTATTCACTGATGAGGTCCTTACTTGGATTCTCAATTCTCAATCACCTCACTAGGCTCTTGCTCTCCCTTGCAATCCAAAGGTGTTTCTTAGCTGAACAAATGAGCAAGAGACCTCCTTTGCACGAGTGGAGTAAGTATTTATAAGCCCTGATTCAAAACATAATGTTTGGAGGCTGAGTCACCACTCTGCGAGATGACCGGATGCTCCGGTCTGGGTGACCAGATGCACCGATCAGTTATACCCGCCACTGTGTTAGAGAGACCCATTAAGCTCTGACTAGACTCTGACTAGCATCCGGTCAGCATCAACCGGACGCGTCTGGTCAAGAAAAAGATGTTCTAGAACCTTACTAGAGTCGACTAGACGCAGGCAACCCAACGTTCGGTCAGCACTAACCAGACACGTCCGGTCAAGAAAAAGTCTCTCTAGAACCTCTCTGGAGTTGACCGGACGTAGGCACCCTAGCGTCTGGTGCTCCTCCACTCAGCGTTCGGCCAGTACCAGACGACTGCAGTTGATCAAATAAACTGATCGGACTCACCCTCCAACGTCCGGTCACAACCAGACCAGCGTCCGGTCAGTCATTTGACCCTCCATTCACTTCTAACTCGAAATCCTATGTGAATAAAGTTAACTCCAATTGATCTTAGGGCTATTCCTGAGCTACCTAGTGCTAGGTTTGACAAGTGTGCACCACACCTAACCAACTAGACTCACCTAGGTCAAGCTACTAGTCCATACCCCCCTTAATAGTATGGCCAAAGGAAAAAAAGTCCTAAACTACTCTAAGTGTCTCTCCAACACCAAACAACACTTAGAACTAGTCTGTCCTTAACCTTGTCATCCATCCTTTGAAAACTGAAATGATTTCCATCATTAGGGGCATGACAACCATGATTGCCCAATCAATTTCCATTACCATGACCTAACTCAAATTGCCTCTGCAAAACACACGTTAGTCATTGTAATCTCGTGTCGTCATTAATCACCAAAACCCAACTAGGGGCCTAGATGCTTTCAATCTCCCCCTTTTTGGTGATTGATGACAACACAACCTCAAGTATGTAAAAAAGATGAGTGAGGTTTTCAACATGCTTGGTTTATATAAGCTTTTGACAATAAGAATAAAGGGGTTAGACATGCTTATATGATCTAGGCCAACATGGTGTACTCAAAAGATGTGAAATAAGCATACGTACATGAAGTAAAACTCATTTGAATTGGAGTAGAACGCGGAAGCAAAGCAAATGAGCATAACCAAGTGACATAAGATATATATATATATATATATATATATATATATATATATATATATATATATATATATATATATATATATATATATATATATATATATAAATGTAGAGAGCACACATGTCACATAAGTCTCACTAACACATGTATATAATATAATGCATGAAAGTAAACATGAATGCATGAAGTATCACACACAAAAGACCAAAAGAATCGTATCGAGACTATCTCACACGCTCCCCCTAGATCTAACACTCCCCCCTAGATCTAACATACTCGCTCACTCTCCCCCTTTGGCGTCAAGCACCAAAACCTAAGGGTCGAATGGTGGGACAGGAGCAGTCAAGTCGGGCGCTGAGGTGCGGTGAGAGATCTGGAACCGAGCTACATCATCCTTTGACCCTGAACTCTGAGTGGTCTGACCCTCTTTAGCTGTAAGTGAAGGTAGAACGATCTGGGTCTACCCAATAACTGGCATAGCCTATGACTCTGGAAGTCTCACTGTAGGAAGTGGAGCCACATCTGCCTCTGTTGCTGTCGCTGAAGCCTCAAGTGTAGGAGTGACTGTCTGAGGTGTCTCGGATGATGCAACAGACGACGAAATCATCTCGGTAGTCCCAGTAACTAGAGCAACTATGGTAGGAACAGAGACTCTTAACTCTGGAGGTGTAGGCTGCCCTATAAGCTCATTGAAGCTAGCACCAAGACTCCTGGAGATTGGGGTGCCTGTCACTGACACTGAAGAACTCTGAGTCAGAGTGAAGCCCATAACAATAGGAGTAAAGTGAGGACCCTGAGCTATCACTGGTGAAGCAAACCACTGGGACACCTGCTCTATAGGTGAAGCAAACTAAGTAACTGGTTGTCCTTGACTCTGAAGCCCACTGGGCTATATAGCTATAGTCACTAGAGTGGTGGTAGCAGGCTGGTCTATCTGAGGTGTAGACTGCTAAGGAGCAACCCCAATAGCAGTGAATACATGTTGCATGTAGCCAAGTAACTGTTGCTGAATCATAAGCTGCTGCTGCTGCATGGCCTGCTGCTGCCTCTAAAACTCATCCTATCGAGCCTAAACCTAAGCAAGTGCAGCTACGGTCTCCTATGCCTGGCATGCCTAGTCGTGCCTCATCCACTCAAGTACATCTAGAAGAGCTGGGTCTATCTGCAGTGGTTATGGTGGAGCAGAGCTAGACCACTGGCCTCTTTATCATGTGGTTGAGGAGCCATCTATGGAATCGGCTAATAGTCATCATCAGAGCTTTCACTCGGGTCGCTCTCGACCACATCCTCCTACTGTGCATCAAGCTCATCCTCCTCTATAGCTGCTATGGCCCTGATGATCTCATCTTGCTGAGCTGTTGTCTCTAGTACCTCTAGGCGATGGCTTGGCTGGCGAGGTGTCCTCGCACGACTGTGATGTAGCATTTGGCCCATGTCATATGGCAGAAACTCAGTAGTAGCACCTGTGTATTCTACCATTGTCTCAGGAGACTTCTGTGTAACTGCCTTTCGGATTAAGAAAGTGATCTAATGAGCATAAGGCAGCTAACGGTGACCTCTGAAGCCCTCTGCTAGTGTGTCCTCCATCTATGAAAGCATCACATCCCAAATATCAAAGACAGACCGAGACACTAGGTGATACACAAGCCATAGCAGAATACGAGTTAGGCCCTCATGGTAGCCCATCCTCGGGAGCAGAGTCCTCCTCATAATAGCATCAAGAAGTCGAACTGTAGGTGGCTAGTCATGTGGTATCCTGCTCGACCCCTCACCAAATGTCTCTATGAAGCATGGTCTGACAAGATCTGTAGGTGGCACAAGTCCTCTATGAGGGCATCTCAGAGGCTCTGTCTGTCCATAGCATACCTCGTGAAGGCAAATAGGTGACTCTAGAATCCTCAGTATCTCTCTGACCCTCGAGTTTTAGAGCCTATAGTCATGGCCTTTGAAAGCAAAGTGAATAAACCTATGTCTTGGGTCAATCCACAGAGAGGAATAGAACTCACGAACCCATGACGAAACAAAGCGACCTATCCATCTAAGAAGATCTATCAACCCTAGTAGATAAGAGAGATGAGGACAGATCTATTTGCCTGTAGCTGCAACTAAAGACTCTATGGAGCAAACCCGCTGAGATATGAAGGTTACACCACTGTTGAGATATGCATTATAGAAATCCTCCTGCAGCACAGTGTAGAAGTGCTCTGAGGCAAGCTCATCCCGCCTCGGTGGAAACCAATCCTCAAATTGTACAAACTGTAGCTGCTGTACCTGTTTGGCTGTGGCTGCCCTCAGGTCAAGGTGAACCACCAGAGGTGGACCCTATGGTCTAGGAGGTGGATGAGAGCCCTACCTCTATGTCTGAGGCCACAGTGACACCTGAGTGCGTGTACGGCTAGAGCGTCAAAGTTGTGGCTATGCTACCTGCTCTGCCTCCTCAACCTGCTCTCCCTACTGAGCATCCTCTATCTGATATGCCGACTGTGTTTGCTACTCAGTCTCCCCCTGAGTCTGACTCTCCTCTAAAGAGACACGTCGTCCTCCAAGCAGATACTCCTAGGTGGACTACCAAGACTGGCCTCAACCCTCTTGACGGCGGCCCTCTGAGCGGGTGACAACTGGTCGCCTATGCGAACGCCACTGCTAGCTCCACCTCTCTCTGCACTCTCTACGACAGCTACCACTGCTGCTGCCCTCTCTACCTCAACATCATCTAACTTTCACTTTTTCTTTGTAGTCTTTTTTGGCTTTCCCTTTTGCTGAGCAGTTAGGTGAGGTGCAGGCCTTGGATCCTCATTACCAGGACCACCTCTGGCATTCTTGCAACGTGCCATCTCTAAAGTTGACAAGAATCGCTGCCACTGATAAGAAATAACTACCAACTGACACTCGTGAGGCTTGGCCTCAATCCGTACTCGTGGGCTTGGCCCTGAGTAAAACTACCACAATCAAATCAACCACAAGAGCACCGACTCATTGCACGATGGAATAGATAGGAAATATAAATAATCACTATTTCATCTAGAGGTGCGAAACCCTAAGAAGCAAGTAGTAGATGAGAAATTGAAGTTGATGGCTTGCTACTTGATGAAATTCAATGATCCGACGACCAACAAGCAAAGGAGAGGATCACGAGGCAACACGGGATCGGCGGTTACTTGTAGGGCTAGGGTTCTGGTGCCTAGATAGAAATCATGATGACATAGAGTAGACGGTGGTGTGGTGGCACAATGTAGGCGCGGGCATGGGCACGTGCACAGTGAGGCAGGCGTAGGCGCGGGCATGGAGAGGCAAGCGTGGGCACGGGCGCGGTGAGATAGGCACGGGTGTGGCGACGCGATGAGGTAGGCGTGGGCGTGGTAGTGCGATGAGGCAGGCATAGATGTGGCGGCGAGATGCGGGCCCGGACATTGGCGCAGTGCAGTGGTGTAGAGCAGCGTGGCGGCAGCGGATGCGGTGCAGTGGTGACGCAGGCGTGGACAGGTGGCGCGGCTAGGGCATGATGGTGCAATGCAGGCAGAGTAGTGTGGCGGTGTGATTAGGTCTGCACTAGCAGGATGGCGTATGGAGGAAGAGAGATATATATGGTGGCCCCCCATGACAGACAAGGAAAGAAAAGGAATTTAGATCTACTTGGATTCAACTGACCGGACACATAGGTGGCAACGACCGGATGCTGCCACCCAGAGTTCGGTCAACAATGGAGAGGTCCAAAGCCCCTAAAGTCATGACTAGACGTGTCTGGTGCCTCATGATCAAATGCTCAATAGAGTCCGGTCAATTCTGACATCTTCTTCTTCGTTTGATCGGATGCAGTGCCATCTTGACACCGGACGCTGGAGGAACATTGTTCAACATCCAGTCACTCCTGTGTAGCATGTGTTCGCCTCCTGTGAACTGACCGGATGCTAGAAGTAGAGTTCGGTGCAGCGTCCGGTCACCATTTTTAGCAAATCTTCAAAGTTCCTTCGCGCTGTCTTTTCCCAATCAAGTCCCAACTTCAATAAGACACAAATAAACACCAATTAAGACTGATGTGAGAGACCTCTCTCAAGCCCTCAAAATTTTCAAAGTATTTGCCTTAGGCTATAATTCTTTTCAAGAAAATAAGCAATAAAAGGGGCAAGGAGCAACATGTGGTCACACAATATTGTTTTATGATCAATAGGAGCTTCAAATGCTCTCCCTATTTGTGGATAAACACAGCGGGTGCTCAAAAGACAACCGAAAAGAAACTACAAAGCAACACACATGCACATGCCATGCAATACTTGAAAGTAAGTCAAGTTGCTTGTCAAGTTTGATCCAAGGTTAAGCTTGTTCACACGCTTTTGGGTGGTTATCTTAACCATGTTAGACAAGCCCTAAATGCATTACTTAAAAATTTAAACATGTTTTATATTACAATGCAATGCAAGGGACAACACAAGCTCATTTTTTAGTGAAGTTACTAAAGTCAAGCACATTGAGCTCATTCCTCAACCGATAAAATGTAGCCTCATCTAGCGGTTTAGTGAAGATATCCACCAATTAATCCTCGGTCCTTATACCTTCTAGTGATATATTATTTTTAGCAACATGATCTCTAAGAAAATGATGGCGGATATCTATATGCTTGGTGTGAGAGTGTTGAACCGGTTATTAGCAAGCTTTACCGTGCTCTCATTGTCACACAAGAGAGGAACCTTTTCTAGAACTACACCATAGTCTAGCAAAGTTTGCTTCATGTAAAGAATTTGTGCACAACAAACATCCATGGCAATGTATTCCACCTCGGTGGTGGACAATGCCACACTATTTTGCTTCTTGGAAGACCAAGACACTAGTGACCTACCAAGCAAATGGCACCATCCGGATGTGTTTTTTCTATCAATTTTGCAACTAGCATAATCCAAATCGGAATGGACAACTAGATGGAATCTAGCTCCTTTGGGATACCAAAGACCAATGCTTGGTGTGTGCTTAAGGTACCTAACGATTCTTTTAACGGCAACCAAATGAGCTTCCTTAGGATTAGCTTGAAATCTAGCACATATACACACACTAAACATGATGTCGGGCCTAGATGCAGTCAAATTTAACAAGCTACCAATCATAGAGTGGTAGAGAGTTTGATCAACCATTTTACCTCCCTCATCTTGGTCGAGATGTCCATTTGATGGCATAGGTGTCTTGATTGGCTTACATTCATCCATTTTGAACCTCTTGAGAAGGTCCTTGGTATACTTTTCTTGAGAGATGAAAATCTCTTCTCTCATTTGCTTGACTTGAAAACCAAGAAAGAATGTAAGCTCTCCAATCATCAACATCTCAAACTCCTTCGACATCAATTCACCAAACTCTTTGCAATAATCTTCATTTGATGAGCCAAATATAATATCATCAACATATACTTGACAAATGAAGATCTCTCCATCAAGCTTCTTGGTGAATAGTGTGGTGTCGACCTTCCCAATGGTGAATCCCTTCTCAATGAGGAAATCCCAAAGGCATTCATACCAAGCTCTTGGGGCTTGCTTGAGCCCATATAGTGCCTTGGACAACCTATAAATATGATTAGGATATCTAGGGTCTTCAAACCTAGGAGGTTGATCAACATAGACTAGTTCATTTATGAAACCATTTAAAAATGCACTTTTAACATCCATTTGATATAATTTCATTTCATGATGCGATGCATATGCAAGGAGGATACGAATGGCTTCAAGTCTTGAAACCGGTGCAAAGGTCTCTCCAAAATCCAACCCTTCAACTTGAGAGAACACCTTTGCAACTAGTCTTGCCTTGTTCCTCACAACAATGCCTTGATCATCTTGCTTGTTGCGGAACACCCACTTTGTTCCAATGACTCTTGCACCTTGTGGCCGCTCTTCAAGTGTCCAAACTTCATTGCGGGTGAAGTTGTTCAACTCTTCATACATGGCATTTATCCAATCCAGATCTTGAAGAGCTTCTTCTACATTTGTAGGCTTAATGCAAGAAACAAACAAGTGATGTTCAATAAATGAAGCAAGTTTTTGAGAGCGAGTCATTACACCCTTTGAAGGACTCCCTATGATGAGATCTTGTGGATGTGCTTGTAGTAGAGGTGAATTTCTTCTATCAACCACTTGAGGGAGAGGTTGTGGAGCATCAACATCTTGAGCTTGTGCCACCATTTGATCATGGGAGACATGAGTATCTTCATTTTCTACTCTCCCATCTTTATCATCATCTTGTGGCACATTTGATGAAGGTGGATCAATAACTTGTATATCATCTTCATCATCTTTGGGCTTGATGTCTCCAATCGGAATGTTCTTCATGGCCTCCATTAATGGTTCATCACCTACATCATCAAGATTCTCATGTGCTTCTTGGGAGCCGTTAGATTCATCAAATTCCATATCATATGTTTCTTCAACCAAGCCGGTGGCATGATTAAATACTCGATATGCTTTGGAATTTGATGAGTAACCAACAAGAAAACCAATATCACAACATCTTTGGAATTTCCCTAGGTGTTGCCGCTTCTTATAGATGTAGCATTTGCAACCAAACACCCGAAAGAATGAGACATCCAGCTTCTTCCCATTGAGCAACTCATAAGGGGTCTTGCCAAGAAACTTTTGAAGAAATAGGCGGTTGGATGCATAACATGCAGTGTTGATAGCTTCCGCCCATAGAGCTTCGGGTGTATTGTACTCATCAAGCATTGTTCTTGCAAGGGTGATAAGTATCTGATTCTTTCTCTCTACTACACCATTTTGTTGAGGAGTGTATGTTGCGGAGACCTCATGCTTGATCCCTACTTCATCACAATATGCTTCAATGTTTGTGTTGTCAAATTCTTTTCCATTATCACTTCTTATCTTCTTGAGCTTCACTTCAAATTCATTTTGTGCTCTCTTAGCAAACTTCTTGAAACATGTGGCCACTTTGGTCTTGTCATGAAGGAAGAACACCCAAGTATATCTAGAGTAGTCATCAATTATCACAAGACAATAGAGATTGCCTCTCAAACTTTTGTAAGTTGTAGGTCCAAATAGATCCATGTGGAGAAGCTCTAGTACTCTTGTTGTTGACATGTAAGCTTTGGTTGGATGAGTATTTGCAACTTGCTTGCTGGCTTGACATGAACTACAAAGCTTGTTCTTCTCAAATTTCACATCCTTCAAACCTCTCACCAATTCATTCTTCATTAGCTTCTTGAGTGACCTCATTCCAACATGTGCAAGTCTTATATACCATAGCCACCCAAGTGATGTTTTGGTGAATAAGCATGTCTTCAAGTTTGCATCTTCAGAGGTGAAATCTACAAGATATAAGTTGTTGTATCTAAAACCCTTGAATATAACTTGATCATCATCTTTCTTTGATACAACCACTTCCTTCTCGGTGAACAAACATTAAAAGCCAAGATCACACAATTAACCAATGGATAGCAAGTTGAAACTCAATGAAGCAACATATAGCACATTTGATATTGAATGATCATTTGATATTGCAACTTTACCTTTTGCCCTTTGAATTATCACCAAATGTAATCCTTTCTTGACCATCTACTTCTTCATCTAGTGAGGTGAACATACGAGGATCATCAGTCATATGTTGAGTGCAACCACTATCAATAACCCAATGACTTCCACCGGTCTTGCAGTTCACCTACACACAAGAGATCAAGCTTGTTGTTTAGGGACCCAAACTTGATGAGAGCCCTTGACTTTCTCAACTAGTGACTTTGTAACCCAAATTTGCTTAGGCCTATTCTTGTTGGAAGGACCTAAGAACATAACTTTCATCTTTCCACTAGAGTCCTTTCTAAGCATGTAGTGAGCATTGAAGGCAAAGGGTCTAGCATGCTTGGGCAAGGGTTGTGGTGGTGGAGTTTGACACTCATGAGAAAAGTGACCTTCTTGTCCACATTCAAAATATCTCTTTGGCTTAGGCTTTGACTTGTATTGTTGTTGATGTTGAGCTTGAGCTTTCTTCTCTTGATTTGCCAGTACCCAATGCCACTTCTATCCATCTTCATCACGGTGTTCATGAGTAACTCACTTTGGAGATATTGGCCTCTTGTGCACTTGCTCAACCTGGTCTTGAGATGTTGCTTCTCCAACTTGAGTTTCTTATTTTCTTCTTTAAGTTCATCATGATTTTTCTCCATCTTAAGTCTCTTGTTCTCTTCTTTAAGCATCTCATTCTCAAGAGCTATATCATAGTCATTGTCAAGATTCTCTATCACAATTGTGTTGGTGGTTGATAGCTTTTCAAGATCTTTCTTGAGCTTTTCATTCTCATTCTTGAGCTTGACATAATCATCATAGTTGTTGGACTCAACCACTTTCTTGCCTTTGCTACTAGAACCTTGCTCAATGCTCTCAATAGTCAAGTCATCGCATGATGTAGCTATATCAATCTTAACAACATTGTTAGTAGCATCATGTGGCTCATTGGATAATAAGATTGTCATGATTAATCTTGAGATTAGTATACTCTTCTTTTAGCAAATTATAACTAGTGATGAGCTCATTATGTATCCCCTCAAGTTTATCTTGTTTTTCTCTAAGCTCCTTTTTAGAGGATTTGAGCTCCTTGAGTTTGGATGACACATTTTTATTTTCTTCTCTAAGCTCAACACTAGCTATTTCGGCTATGTCATACTTTGCTAAGAGTAAGCCCTTCTCAAATTCAAGCTTTTCATTTTTAGCTCTTGTCTTTCTAATGATTTTAGTATATTGATTTCACAACTTGACAAGATCATCATAAGAAGGTGATTTAAATTCTTCATCACTATCACTATCATCATTGCTAGAATTATCATCACCACTATTATCACTGTCATTGTGTACCTTTCATTCACCCTTGGCCATAAGGCATAGGTGTGTAGAGGATGATGGCGGCGGTGTCGATGAAGATAGTGAAGAATCAATCACAATAGTGGCCTAGTGAAGAATCAATCACAATAGTGGCCACCTTCTCCTCATTTTCACTTTCATCATCGGATGAGCCACTTGATGATTCAATGTCCGTGAGCCAATCACCAACAATGTATACCTTGCCATTCTTCTTCTTCTTGTGAAATTCCTTCTTGCCATCCTTCTTGTATGGCTTATTTTTCTTCTTCTCACCATCATCTTCATCACTTGAGTCATCTTTCTTGCCCATGTACTTCTTCTTGTACTTTTCTTTCTTGGGTTTGGGGCAATGATGATCTAGATGACCAAGTTCTCTACAATTATAGCAATCTATTTTGGAGATGGGCTTCCTTCTACAACTAGTGAAGAATTTCTTCTTCTTGCCATCAAACTTGACACCATTCTTGTTTAACTTCTTGAGCATCTTAGTGGTTCTTCTCACCATGAGAGCAAGACTTGCATCATCAATCTCATCATCACTTGAGCTATCATGATCAACTCTTGCTCTGCCCCTCTTCTCTTAACTAGCCTTGAATGCCAAATCTTTCTTCTCGGTGGAAGAAGAGCCATCTTGTGGAGTGATGTGCATATACATCTTATGTGCATTGATCTTCCCCAAAATTTGAGTTGGTGTAGCAGTGGAAAGATCACCTTGATGAAGCACCATCACAATATGTCCATATTTGTCAATGGGGAGGACACTCAAGATCTTTCTTACAACATCGAAGGGTTGCATTTGTGTGAGTCCAAGCCCATTGACTTCCTCTACAAGAACATTCAAGCCTAAATACATCTCATTTGCACTTTCTCTAGGAAGCATCTAAAATGAATTTAACTTTTTCATAACAAGGTGGTAGCGTTCCTCACACTCACTCTTGGCTCCCTCATGGAGGCACAAATATTCTACCATAGTGCATGGGCGTCTTTGTGGTTCCGCACACGGTTAAAGACATCCTTACAACGGCCTTTAAAGATGGTGTTTCTAGTCTTTGCATTCCACTTCTCGTAATTAACCTCATCGCCTCGAAGGTTGGTGGGATCCTTAGGTTTTGGGAAGCCTTGTGAGGCGGCTCTAAGAACTCCAACATCTAAAGCCTCTCAATATGCTTCCATGTGAATTTTCCAATAAGGAAAAATCATCTCCCTCAAAGATAGGAGGGGGTCCATCCCCGTGGGATATCTTGCTCTAGGTGGTTAAGCCTAATTTAGGGAGCACAAGGCTCTAATACCAATTGAAAGGATCAAGATGCCCAAGAGGGGAGGGTGAATTGGGCTAATTCTAAATTTTATGCAATAATTAAGTCCTACACTTAGCCCACTTCACCCCTTGTGCCTAGAATGTGTTTCTATTGTTCTACCGTACAAAAGTTTTGCACCCTAGGTTCCAATCCTACTCTAGCATGGCAATTCTAGGAATGTAAAGACATGAAATGAATTGCTCAAATGTAAATGCTCAAAGTAAAGAGAGAGAAAGGAACACGGTGATGTTTTCCTGAGGTATCAGAGAGTTGCCACTCCCCACTAGACCTCGTTGGAGCACCCGCGCAAGGGTGTAGCTCCCCCTTGATCCGCGCAAGGATCAAGTGCTCTCTATGGGCTAATTCTTTGACACTCTGTCATGGTGAATTACTCACAACCGCTCACAACATGACTTGGGTCATCCACAAGCTCCGCCAGATGATCACCAAGCTCCCATTCACCACCTGGCCGTCTAGGTGATGGCGATCACCAAGAGTACCAAGCACAAACTCTCACTTGACCAAGGCAAGCCTAATGAGAAAGGTGGATGCACACTTGCTACTCTCTATTCACTGATGAGGTCCTTACTTGGATTCTCAAATCTCAATCACCTCACTAGGCTCTTGCTCTCCCTTGCAACCCAAAGGTGTTTCTCAGCTAAACAAATGGGCAAGAGACCTCCTTTGGATGAGTGGAGTAAGTATTTATACCCCCTCATTCAAAACATAACGTTTGGAGGCTGAGTCACCACTCTGCGGGATGACCGGACGCTTCGATCAGGGTGACCAGACGCACCGGTCAGTTATACCCGCCACTATGTCAGAGAGAGCCATTAAGCTCTGACTGGACTCTGACCAGCGTCCGGTCAGCATCAACCAGACACGTTCGGTCTAGAAAAAGATGTTCTGGAACCTTACTGGAGTTGGTCGGACGCAGGCACCCCAGCGTTTGGACAGCACTAACAAGACACGTCCAGCTAAGAAAAAGTCTCTCTAGAACCTCTCTGGAGTTGACCGGATGTAGGCACCCCGACTTCCGTTGCTCCTCCACTCAGCGTCCGGTCAGTACCAAATGACTGCAGTTGATCAAATGAACTGACTGGACTCACCCTCCAGCGTCCGGTCACAACTAGACCAGCATCCGGTCAATCATTTGACGCTCCATTCACTTCTAACTCGAAATCCTATGTGAATGAAGTTAACTCCAATTGATCTTAGGGCTATTCCTGAGCTACTTAGTGCTAGGTTTGACAAGGGTGCACCACACCTAACCTACTAGACTCACCTAGGTCAAGCTACTAGTCCATACCCCCCTTAATAGTACGGCCAAAGGAAAAACAAAGTCCTAAACTACTTTAAGTGTCTCTCCAACACCAAATGACACTTAGAACTAGTCCATCCTTAACCTTGTCGTCCATCCTTTGAAAACCGAAATGATTTCCATTGTTAGGGGCATGACAACCATGATTGCCCAATCAATTTCCATTACCATGACCTAACTCAAATTGCCTCTGTAAAACATACATTAGTCATAGTAATCTTGTGTCATCATTAATCACCAAAACTCAACTAGGGGCCTAGATGCTTTCAGTCTCAATCTCTCCTAAAGCTTTCATATCTTTGTACAATCTCTCCCCCTTTGTCATCAATTTCCATAAAAGGCGTGCTTCTCATTGATGCAAAGGTTTGCATTTGGGGTAGATGGTTGAGGCTTGAATCTTGCATTTTTTATAGACATTACTTGATTGTTGGAATGACACCACTTGTAACCTTTGAGATACCACACATAGGATCTTCAACCTTGATACTAATTTATGGGACACCTTCCCCTATGTCATAGCATGTGTCATCCATTTGATAGACTTGAGCTCTTGTAGGTGAGGGATGCATTCTTCATTTGATGATCACTTAAAGTTGAGGATCACTTGTGGAACCATTGTCTTGCATGATTGATACCACATGTAGATGTGATACCATTTGAAAGAATTTTCTAGTATGGAACCACTTGTTGGATTTATCAATAAAAACCATTTCTTGAACATTTGTTATCTTCATGAGTACCACTTATAGGATATAACTTGTGAGTTGATCTAGACATCACTTGTGAATTCTTGATGAAATACTTGAGTCTAGATACCACTTGATACAAACAAACTAGATATCTATTTGCATTGTTGTCTTGTGCTTGTACTCTTGTTACTTATCATGAGCTTCTAAGTTGACTTGAACCAAATTGATTTGCCTAAGCTTCCAAGTCTAGTTTGAACCAATGACAAGCTTCTTCACACCTCTTACAAGGGTTATCTTGCCAATGTTGTACTTGTTACTTGTTAGCAATCCAAATTAAATCAAGTACTTGGGTTCACTAGCTCATGAACAAATTCATATACTAACCACTAGATCAACTAATCATTTAAGCAATAGTCATAGGCTATGAATTTAAACATTTCATTTGTTATGCATGATCCTATGAAGCATGTACTATATGCACAAATCACATACTGGTAAGGGATGAAATGATCAGGCACATTACAATGATACCTTTGCTATGTTGGAGTAGAGGATAGTCACATAGATTCCAATTCATTACTCCAATAGCAATGTGAAGTCCAATTATAAGCTTGGTGAAGACCAATCATGAATAATGAAATTCATTCTTCACCCATATGAAATGAGAACCACTAATGATCAAGTGCACTATCTTGTTGTTGTTAGCTTGCTTCTTCATTTCGTCTTTGCTTGCATGAGAGCATCAATGTGAGAATACCACTTAAAATATCATGACTAGCTCTCTTTTGGGTGTTGCTTGCTTTTCTTGATAAACCCTTTTGATTGCTTCAACTAAGCATCTCAAATGTTCCTTAGATCACCACTTCCATATTAGCCTTTCAAGTACAACACTTGGTTTACCTACACATAGGCGGCAAGCCTCTACACTAGGGAGAAGTGACCTCTCTCCAAAGAACCATCCTTGATACTCACTTAAAATGACTTGATTGATTGATCCAAGTGATGGACTTAACTTGATGAGTAACCTTGATTCCTTCTTTAAATTATTTTCTTTCTACTTGTTTAAGTCCTTTTCTTTCTACCAAATGATTTCCAATAGTCACTAGAACTTAAACTTCATCTTCATCTTAAGTTTGATCTTGATCTTCCAATTTGAGTACAAAATGTGTGTAAAGTACACTTCACAATCAAATGACCTTGTACTCTTTGCTTTTCATGCTTCTAGATCATCTCAAAACCAAACTTAGGTGCCTCCATCACTTATAAACATGATTCCAACTTGAGGACCTTTCAATTAAAGTGACTCCAAATAATTCCAATAATTATCACTTTTCTGGCAGATTCTATACTCTTCAAAGAAAAATGCATATCTCCCAAAGTACAAATCCAAATACTACGAAATTTGGTAGAGATGTGCTTCACTAAGTTATATATCAGATGTAAAAATTTGAGCTTCATTTGAGTTATTGCTACCAGATTTTAATTCTTCCACCAATGCTACATGCTAAAAACTACTGCACTATAGCAGACAAGATCTACTCCAAACCGAAGCATCTCTTATTCAATTCTCATGAAATTTGTACAACATCTTATACCATAAGTCCAGAGCATGTAAACTAATTTTTATGCTAATCCAATAAGTTTTGATCACTCAAACATGGCTAAGATCACAGCTAGCTCAGATTTTCAATATAGGACATATTTCAACTATTGAGCTATACTTCATCAAATATGAATCAAACTTAAAACCAACTTGTTTGAATACTTTCACAAGACATAAATCCATTCAAACCATTTACTAAATGTCATCTTATGAACTTATCCAACACAAATCAATCCAAACTTGATTACTAAGCTATTTATCCATTCAAACATCTCATAGCAAACAACATTGAATATTTATCCAATTCAATCAACTCATATGCACCCAAATGAGATGATCAACAAGAGATATACCTTGGTTAGCTCATGATCATCCAACTAGCAAGCTTCAACTCAAATATTTGCAAGCCATCAAATAATCCAATAAATCACCACAACTTGAATATGACACTTGTATGATGTAGCACATTTGGACTTCACTCAATTATCATGGCATTGGGTTTGGATGTGCACTAGGCTTCATAACTTGACTCAACATATGATGATCAATATGAAATCAATTGAATCAAGTCTCCAATGCTGATGGTACCTACAATCAATCATCCACTTTTTGATGGTAACCAAACAAGTTTGGGTCCTCTCAAGTTAGGTGCAACATACTTAGGCATAGCCTTAGTATGAATAGCGAGATGTTTTGCAATTGCAACCAATGAGGTACCATTGCCATCCTTCCTAAGCATAGAATCATTATCAATTGAAATAGGCTTAGGAGTGTTACCTAGGGGACATGAATTAGCCATGTGTCCCCTTTCCCGGCATGAGTAGCACTTTCTCTTTGATTGAGCCTTCTCTTTCTTGCTCATGTGGTGCTTCCCATTGTCTTGCCTCTCATGGATTGCTTGAGCCTTCTTCTCAAGCTTGGTAGGACACTTAGAGGCAAAGTGTCCCGTATTTCCACACTTGAAGCACTTAATGTGAGCATAGACTTTCTTCTCATCTTGTGTCTTGCTCATCATCTTGGCATCTTGATTAGGAGTTGGATGCCTTGCTCTTACTTTACCACCTCTTCTTGTCTTCTTCTTCTTCATCCCCAAATCACCATCTTGATTTTTGATCTTGACTTGAACTTGGGGTTTTGCTTTTGGCTCAACTTGAGGCTTCTTGGTTGGGCAATACTTGGCAAGATGTCCCATATCATGGCACCGGTAGCACATGGTAGGAGAGAGCATTCTTTGTTCTTGTTTCTTCATCTCTCTTTCATATCTTCTCTTGCCCCATCTCTTGCCCTTGATCTTGCTCTTGTTGAAGCCAATGCCACTCATATCACCATAGCTTCTTTTGTTGTTCAACATATGCTCAAATGTGACTTGAGAGTTGTAGCACCTCTCTAACTTGTTGCTAAAATTCTTCACTTCACTTTTGAGCTCAATGTTCTCCTTCAAAATTATGAGAGTGACATAGAAGGGTTAGCAACATTATGTGAAGAACATGGCATTTCCAATAAATCATCACAAGAGGTGGATACATTCTTCTTGCCTACATCACAAGGGTTAGCAACATTATGCGATTGATCAATTGACCCATGTGATGAGCTCTCACTAGTTTTAATTTTTCCATTGGAAAGCTCCTTAGTGAGAAAAGCATGGTCTTGTACCAAATTATCATGAGTAACACTAAGTTTCTCATGAGCCAATTTTAGCTCCTCATGTGAACAAGTAGTAACATAAAGTAGATGCTTTTGTTGTTCACATGTGTTCTTTAGAAAAGAGTTTTCATTTTTCAATTTCTCAGTTTTAGCCATCTCTTTTTCTAAAGCTTTGATCATGCAACCATATCTATCTAGAAGCTCCTCATATGAATCAAGACCAATCACATTTGCATTAGATACCTTAGTGTCACCTTGTGACATGAAGCAATGTGATGTAGTTGGAGAGCTTGAAGAAACATCACTCTCATAGCCCAAGCATGATCCATCATTATAACCATAAAGTGTGCATGGAGTAGCATCATCATTGGTATCACTTATAGCATCATCATAAATCTTGTCAAGTGATCTTGTGGTATGATCATCATCATCATCACTTGACCATGAGGTGGAGTAATCTCCCACAATCACCAAATAGTGGTCATGCTCAACACACTCATGCGCCTCCCTCTTGGGCTCATCATCATCATCGAAGACCATCCCATACTTCTTATTGAGATAACTCCAAATATCATGGGTGGTCTTCATGTCAATGATCTCTCCAAATATGCTATCATCCAAAGCTCCAAGGTTATACAAGGGTGACACAATGATTTTTTCCCGAGGTTCACGTGCTTGCCAACACGCTAGTCTTCGTTGAGACAAGCTCCAAGGTTGCCGCCGGTCCTATTGCTAGTGGTGAGCCGCAAGTCACACTCTCCCACGTGGAGTGCTTACCACAAGCTCTAGCACTTGACCCGGATGGACCACTTGTCGCCCTTCACGTCTCGCTCTACTAGAGTTGCTCTTTGCGGCTCTCGTGGGGCGAGCACAATGCCCCTCACAAAGCTCTTCTTTAGAGCACCGCACAAGCTTCTTGCGGGCTTCGACAGAGACCACCACCAAGCCGTCTAGGAGGTGGCAACCTCCAAGAGTAACAAGCACCACCGGCTTGCAACTCGATCACCTAGTGTCACTCGATGCAATCGCACTAGAATGGCTCACTCACTTGATCGGATGAACACTATCGAGCTCAAGTAAGTTAGAGGGCTCCCAAGCACTACCACATATGCCACCAAGGCTCTAGTGTGCTAAGCTGCCGGCCAAAGGCCGGCCAACACTTCTATTTATAGCCCCACGGGCTAAAATAGCCGTTACCCCTTCACTGGGCATTTTTTGTGACGATCGGACACGCCGATCCACTTGACCGAACACACCCTGGCAATGTTCGGTCGTGCTATGCCGACCACGTGTCGCTCTGCGTTCAACTAGAGCCACCCGATGTCAATGGTAACTTCGCACGCCAACGGTCACACGACGACCGGACATAGCACAACGAGGATGACCAGACGCTGCTATGCCTGAGTCCGGTTATTTCTAGAGAGCTCCCCGAGCCTCTGTTTTGTGACCGGACGCGTCCGGTCATGCATGACCGGACACAGCCGAGCGTCAGGTCCTTGCTGCCTCAGCTGCCCGCGCTACGTCACATTGTGTCACCATCGACCGAAACGTTGTCCCTATGTGTTAGGTCGCTTCTTTGCCCAACGTCCGGTCAAAGACCGACGCCTGCGCCTTCACTGGAACACATGACCGGACTCGCTAGCTATCGTACGGTCGCTGCACTGTTCAGAGTCCGGTCACTTCCAGTGACATGTTTCGACTCCGTTTCTTCACCGAGTTAATCCACATCAACTCCAACTTCTTCTCCTTTGAAAATGTGCCAAGTGTACACCACCAAGTGTACACCACCTTGTGTATGTGTGTTAGCTTTTGACAAACATTTTTCAAAGGATTAGCCACTCAACTTGCCACGCCACTCGATCCTAGCAACGATGCAAAGTTAGATCACTCGAGTGGCACTAAATGACCGATATGCAAACAAGTTTGCCCCTCTTGATAGTATGGCCATCTATCCTAAACCCGGTCATCAACTTCTCTACACACCTATGACCGGTGAAATGAAATACCCTAGGTTATACCTTTGCCTTGCGCATTCCATTCCATCTCCTCCAATGTCGATGCAACACATGCACCAACACGATCGACAATGATATGATCCACTCCATATCATCACGTGACCGTATTGGTTCATCGATCTCGACTTCACTTGCTTTTTACCGTTGCCTTCGTCCATCGGCGCCAAGTCTTGCTCAAGCTTCACCGCCACGCGGTCCATCGCTTCAAAGCCTCCAACTTGGCCTTCACGCTTGCAACCGGTCCATCAAGCCAAGTCATGTCTTTATCTTCTCCACCTTGATCACATGATTCAATGTCATGTCTCATGTGCAATGAGCTCCTTCATCATCACGTGTGTGAGCTTTGCAACATCTCCGAGCCATTTCCACCTCCATGGCATATGTTGCTCACACACATGTAACTGTGGACTAATCACCTGTTTATCTCATATAAACACAATTACTCCACCTAGGATTGTCACTCAATTACCAAAATCATACGAGGGCCTTTCAATCCTCCCCTCTCCACTTCCACTTACTCTACCATGCTCAGCTCCTCTCGCATGCCCGTGTCCCATCACCGCTGCCATCACAGCCACGGCCGTGGCCACAGCCACGGTCACGCCCAGACCTAACGGTGCCACCATGCCTCTCTAACTGAGCCCTGGCCTACGGCCAAGCCGATGAGGTAGCGGCTAGCGGCCAAGCGTTTGTGTCCGCGCGTAAGCTCGTAGGTGGCGAGCCAATGCAGTCCGACATGGCCGGCGACCCAGCATGTATCGTCGGGAAGATAGCTTTTCTGATCCATGGGCAGCGAATCCACGCAAAAGTACCATTCTAACCTCCACAATTTAATTAGAGCTAGTTCCGAGCCCACTAGGATTTGGTTCCGGCCCACACCTTAAGTTCATCTGAGTAGGTTCCTCCTATTTCTTAACCATCAGATTTAGCTAAACGGATGGCTCTCATTATTTCCGAGCATTGTAAAATTTCTCCAAAACTAAACCCACCACTGGAGAAGTAATAAGAGAGAATTTTTTGAACCCAAAGTAAGAGAGAAAATCAAACCCATCCTCTTTGATATGCCTCTTTGCCAGGAATCGAACCCACCGACCCACCAAAGAAAGCCTTACGGTCTTACGGACCACATCATAAATTCAAAAAATACAGAAAAGGGGAATGCTACTTTCATTGGCGGATCCACGGGGGCTGGGGGGCTGCAGCCCCCCTGTGAGCCTTAATTCCTCCTTAAATTACTGTAGTATCAACCATAAATCATCATTAAATCTTCATTATCAATCAACATATCCATTACTTAGCCCCCTCCTTGATCCCATCCTGAATCCGCCACTGGCTACTTTACAAATAAAATATGAAACTGCAACAAGACTAACTTATTAAATGAGCCAGATTTCCAATTTCAGCCTGCACGGCAGTGATGGCTGCGGCATTTCCATTTATTCGGTGTCAGCTGAGAAATAGGCGTTCAGTCTGGACTTCTGAAATCCTACAAACTTACTTCAGTCGTCTTTGTTTGTCACAGACTGCAGCAGCACAAATCACAAAAGCTCATCAGGTTTCTATAGGCCTGCACGGCATTCTGTATTTCTGTATGGAATATTAGATAAATCTATACCAGTATTATTTTTATCTTATAGTACCTTATTATCGTTGCAATCTTGCAGATTGAGTGCCAGTATAATTGATGCTAGTACTATGCAACACGCATCTATTTCAGGGTCCTAGCTTCAGTTCTCAGGTCAGTTCACACTCAGTTTGCAACAATCAATCGAAAGAACCAAATTCAAAAGGAAATATTGCACTCGAAAAATTCAATCCAATTTGCAAATCAAAGTTTGTCACAACCCAGGAGTGAAGGCGGCAAGACCAGAAAGCGTGTTCAAGACCAAGAGATATCATTTCATATTTATGTAATAATATAGAGTATGACATGTGGGCCCTTGGGGCATTCGGCTATGAGCCTTATATTGAGAACCTGTAGTCTGTAAGAGGGTATCGACATTTATCTGAACTAATACAGTAAAGGGGCCAGAGGTTCCTCTGTGCTTTGGCCGATTCCGGCAATCTCGCTTGCTTGCTCACGTCGACGGCTTACGCCGGCGGCCAGGGGTGACAAGTGGTATCAAAAGCGGTCCTTCCTTGGCAACAACCCTACCCACCCACTCCCCATGCCGGTGCCACGTCGTTCGTCATCTCAGCTTCGTCCCTCATCTCCACCAACCTTGGCGGTGGATCCAGCGACCAGCGTCACCACCACCACCACCACCACGGCACGCAGCTTCCATCGGTACGTTCTGAAACCATGTGCTTCGATCTTCAGTTCATAATTCTAGTCGGCAGGTGATCTCCGTCCACGCCCGCATGTTGTTCGACGTGAGGTCCCGTAGGTCCCTCCTTTGGTGGAACTGGGTCAGCAGCGGTGAAGACGTTCCCTAGCTTGCGTCCGTCCATCTCCACCCCAACCACACCCCAAACCATCAACCAACTCACAGATCCACTACATCTACAGCTTGACAAATGACTGGGGGTCTATACCAACAAACCTTGGGTTCGGAGGCAAGAACCACTGTGAACTTTAGCTATTCTGCTCAATTCTTTCCAATTAGCATGCTTTAAACATCAAACAAGGGTTGCGGGGCACCTGTCCTCGTGTAAAATTCCGGCGTTTGAGTGTTTTCAGTGGTGCGGAGGCAAACGGCAAGGACGTGTCTAAGGATTTGGGTTGCAGAGCTGCAGTCTCCGTGTAAAATCCCTCGATTTCGCCTCACGTCCAGGTGTTGGGATCACTGGTGTAGCACGAGATAGGGGAGGACTAGCTCCAAGCCTGTTGCTTCACCAATTCGTCATCACGGCTCCTATCAAACCATCCAAGTAGACGTAGCTCTTGCTCGACGAGATGTCTCGCAGCAATGAGGATGAGAAGACTCGTTGGGATTCAGTCATGGACAATTTTGACATGCTCTTTGCTCGGTTGAATGATATCGGGATCATCCAGCAAGACCTCAAGTCACAGTTGGAAACAAACAACAAGAGGGTCGACAATTTTGCCGCAGACCAGAAGTTTATAGCAGAGCAAGTCAAGGCTAATGGACTGGTAGTCGCCCAGCTTACACTATGATAGTTTGAAGAAGACGCCTGCTCTGCCAGTAATGAGTCAGTCTCGATAGTTTTTGAAGAAGAAGCTCCATTCACAAATGTGTTTGCAGATACCAAGGGCAAGAACACCATGAAGCCAGGATCTTCCAAACACAACAAAGTTGCTTTTGATACTCTGAAGCGTGACACTTTTGACAATCATAAGAGAGACCATGATGACAGTCAGCCGAAAGACAAGCTACTTCATCACACTTTGCCAAAGATGCAGTTTCCCAACTTTGCTAGTGATCAGCCAAGAATTTGGATAAACAAATGCAACAATTATTTCAGCATGTACGGTATTCCTGAGAGTTTGTGGGTGACAGCAGCCACAATACATTTGAAGACAATGCAGCCAAATGGTGGGAAGCATACAAGTTGAGCAACCCAGTTGTCACTTGGAATGGATTCTGTAAAGATGTTCAGGAGCACTTTGGCAGTGATGATTACCGGTCTGCCCTCACTGAACTCATCAATTTGAAGCAAACTGGTACAGTCGAAGAGTATACCACTCAGTTCCAAGCTCTGCAATATGATGTAACCATGCACAGTGGAAAGTACGACGAATTGTACTTTGCTACACAATATGTTGCTGGTCTGAAAGAGGATATCAAGGCCGTGGTGGAGCCTCAAATCCCAGTTACAGTGAACCGAGCTGCACTCATTGCTAAGATTCAGCAGAAGATGTTGGATAGAGGCAAACAAAAGTTGTAAAGAAAGTAAGAAACAACCCAGGACCACGCCCTCAGCAGAAAATGGAAAACAAGCCTGCAACAACTTACGGCAATCTCTGGAGAGATAGGCAACTGTGGGATTACCGTAAAGCCAATAACCTCTGTTTTCACTACGGCGAGAAATATGAACCGGGGCATGCAGAACACTGCAACAAAAGAAACAAACGACAAATCAATGCACTGGTGACAAATGATTTGGACCGAGAGATTAGTGAAGACGTACTGAACGAGTTGGCGATTGAAGATATGATCACGGAGGACTTCTGTCAGTTGTCTTTGAATGCCCTATCTGGCACTGAAGCATCCAATAGCATTCAACTCAAAGCAACTGTTCAAAACAAGACCATGCTCATTTTGGTGGATACTGGCAGCTCTCACAGTTTTGTGAGTTCTCACTTCGTAAGCATGCTCACCCTTCCCACTCTTTCCATGCCCAAACAAAAAGTTAAGTTGGTGAATGGTGAATGGCTCTCCACTACAAAACAGATACCCAAACTTCAGTGGTTTATTCAAGGCCAGACTTTTGAACATGATATGACTGTGCTGGATATGCTACCTTACGATGCTATTCTTGGTTATGACTGGTTGAAAGCAAATAGTCCTATGTAGTGTGACTGGCTGGCAAAAACTTTACAGTTCACTCATAAAGGCAAGCCTATGACCATCCAAGGAATCACCAACTCATCTTTACCAGTGACACATATCTCTGCTAAGCAGTTGTACAAGTCTTCACAGGGGAATGATATCTGGGCATATGTCATTTTGGACAAGCTTCCTACAACTGTATCAGCCCAAGTAACCAACAAGCCAAAACCTGAAGATCTCAAGCTGCTATTGGATTTGTATGCAGATGTGTTTCAAGATCCACAGCAACTTCCTCCCCCAAGGAGTTATGATCATGCAATCCCTCTGCAACCAGGGTCAGTCCCAGTTAATTCCAGGCCCTATCATTATTCACCTCAGCATAAAAATGAGATTGAGAAACAGGTTAGGCAGTTATTGGTAACTGGTATGATTACTCCTAGCCACAGTCCTTTTGCATCTCCTGTTTTACTTGTCAAAAAGAAAGATGGTAGCTAGAGATTCTGTGTGGACTATAGGAAGCTTGTTAGCTCACAGGATCACCGGCTCAGGTGAGTCGACCACTCACCAGTCTTACCGACCACGGCCGAGCACGACCGAGGCTGTCCGACCACACACACTATGTCTCGAGGTAGAAGAAGAGGGAGAACAGAGCATACACACACAGTACAAGCACCAGCGTTGGCTGGAGCCCTGTATAGGAGATGGCAAAACTGAACTCTCTTTGTTGAGTTGCAGTGACAAACTATATATGCAACTCTATCCATCTAGTCCTAGTACAGCGCACATGCTGCAACAGTAACTAGATAACACAGCAGGACTGACTTCTGTGCCTGTCCCTACATGTGGTTACAGTCCGACAGGTGAGCCGTTCGACGCCTGTCTCTGCAGCGGCTACAGTACCACAGCAGGAGGCCTTTTCGGCGCCGACTTCTCTTGCTGTGTGTTCACACAAGGAAGCAGTAGATTATCTAACAATTCTTCCCCTAATCCTACTGCTGTCCCTTGTACCCCCTCCATGCCGATCATCTCCTTCAGCTCCGTGAGTCGAAGACGTCCGAGCGGCTTGGTGAGGACGTCCGCGAGTTGCCGACCAGTTTCGACGAACTCGATGACGATCTACCCTCCATCGACACAGTCCCTGAGGAAGTGTAACTTCACGTCGATGTGTTTGCTCCGGTCGTGTAGAACCGGATTCTTCGCGAGGGCGATGACGGGTTGGTTGTCCACCATCAGTGCTGGTGGGTGAGCTTCCACACCGGTCAGCTCGCCCAGCAGCCGGCGCAGCCACACAACTTGGCACGCCGCTGTGGCCTCCCCTACGTACTCTGCCTCACACGTTGATAGCGCCACCACCTTCTGTTTCAGCGACAACCATGAAATTGGAGCCGACCCGAGGAAGATGAGCACGCCAGAGGTGCTCCGTCGTCCGTCGATGTTCCCCGCCATGTCTGCATCGCTGAACATAGTGAGCTACAGCCTACTCCCGCTGGTCTTAGGGAAGATGATCCCCTGATCCACCATTTCTTTGACGTACGCAGTAGCCGCTTCACCGCGGCCCAGTGATCCTCTCTGGGATCCCCCATGAAGCGACTGTTGTAGCCCACGGCGAACGCAATGTCCGGCCTCATGTGGACTAGGTAGCGTAGACCACCAACGATGCTCCGGTAGAGTGTTGCATCCACCTTCGCTGCAGTACTGGCCTTCGTCAGCTTCAGCCGCTCCAACAGCTTAGAGGCATATGCGCTCTGACCGAGCATGAGTTCTTCCTTCCCCTGTCTCACCTCGATGCTGAGGTAGTAGGAGAGTGTGCCAAGATCGCTCATTCGAAAATGAGCCGCCATCTCACGCTTGAAGCCGTTGATGTCCCGCGCCGGTGACGATCAAGTCATCCACATACACGCTGACGACGAGCTCCTCCTTCCCCCATCGTTGCGTGTAGAGCGTGTGCTCGGTTGCGCACCGCTGAAACCCAAGCTTGCCCAGCGTGGTGTAAGCTCGACGTTCCATGCTCGTGGGGCCTGCTGTAGCCCGTAGAGCGCCTTGCGCAGTCAGAGCACCCTGTGCTCCTTTCCCTTGATGGCAAAACCTAGAGGTTGCCTGACGAAGACCGTCTCCGCTAGCTCACCGTTGAGGAAGGCTGATTTAACGTCCAAGTGATGGACGTGCCAGTCCTTTGCTACTACCAAGGCTAGTAGCAAATGGACCGACTCCATGCGCGCTACTGGCGCAAAGACCTCCTCAAAGTCGATGCCCTTGCGCTGAACAAAGCCTTGGGCGACGAGGCGCGCCTTGTGCTTTACAATGGCATCGAGCTTGTCCCGCTTGACCTTGTACACCCACTTCAAGCTAATCGAACAGCATCCTGGAGGTGGATCGACGAGCTGCCATGTCTCATTTTCCTCGATCGCCTTCATCTCCTCCAGCATCGCTCGTCGCTAGTTTCCATCGCGCTTGGCCAGCGCGAACGTGGGTGGTTCCTCTACACTGATGAGCAGCAGCTCTTGGTCATTGAGCAGCCGACCAGCCAGTCCTGAGGGCCCTGTGCCACCAACGATGTCGTCCAGCCTGTGGAACCACACCTCCTCACCTTCGTGGAAGGCATCCATGAACTCAGTGATGTCACTTGGAGGTGAGGCAAACTCAATCAGTGTTGATGGAGTTCCCTGTGTCCACTGGAGTGCTCGGCACAGCACCTAGAGTGCTCGGCACCCTGGTTGGAGTGCTCGACACTACTTCTAGACAGCTCGTCACTACTCCTACAGTGCTCGGCACTACTGTAGGAGTCATCAGCTTCAGTCTTGGAGTGGTCGGCACTATTGCAAAGACCTCTTGGCTCTACCACGGGAGTGCTCGGCACCTGTCCTAGAGTGGTCGCCACCACTGCAGAACCTCCCGGCGCCACTCCTAGCGTGCTCGGCATCCCTCCAGGACTGCTCAGCACTCCTCCTGGAGTGCTCGGCATCCCTCCCGAAGTGCTCGGCACTGCCCCAGGAGTGCTCGGCTCTGCCGCTGGTGTGGCAGAACCGCCCGAAATAATATGCTTACGGAGATGCTCGTCTTCCACCAGACACTAAGCACCCGAAAGCAAGCTACAGCGGGCGGTATCCGTCGGGCACACCCTAAGGGAGAACCCAAAAGATCCACAATTTTCCCAAGGATCCAATAATGACAATGAGTTACAATACTTGTCCATTTCATACATCAGAGTTTTCTTAAAATTACATTATTACAATACCAAATGTCAGAGTGCGGAATGATAAATATCGGAATTTAAAATAAACATCTAGCGATAGAAACGAGGATCCGACTGAGCCCACTAGAAGAATCCTCCACACAAGGGTACTTCTCATGCATTACCTACAACAGGGGTAAATAAACCCTGAGTACACAATGTACTCGCAAGACTTATCTGACTAGTGGGAATAATTTCCTGACTCCAAGGAATATTATAAGTTTTATGGTTTGCTGGTTTCTTTTGGCAGAAAGCAATACTAATATTGAGTCCTTATTTATATTATTATTATCAGCCGTATTAAGTTATCATCTAACCAGTCTATATAAGCATATATTCTACTTTCAAGCAAGAGTTGAGCAAGCAATTCCATTTCTTCTCCTTTCAACTTTCAGTTCTTACTATGGTGCTAAACACGAAGCAAGTCATACCGACTCGGTGGCGATTCACGAACCAATGTGCCCAGCTGGGTGCCCCAAAAACACACACCCCGCTTGTACCCTAGGCACAAGCAGGACCAACCCATCACCCTCCTATCCTAGGTGTCCAGGTCCCCGTCCAAACTTGGACTCCAAGCCCCCACTCCTGAGTTCCAGACTCAGTGCGGTGCAAGGACCTCCACCATCTCTGCCTCCAATCAGTCGGTTCGAAAAGAGCTGGATCCACAACAAGAGAGCAACAAGTCTTCCCTGCACCCATACCCAAGTATGTGCTCAGGACAATAGATCTGTGACTTGCCCACTATGCCTTATTCAACGACCGGTCCTTAATCAACTCAGACAGGGAAAAAGTGTAACCGAGCTATGCCCTGTTGGCCGCAGGGCACAACCCCTTACACCCACCAATACCCAAACCATATCCCTGCTCGGTCACCATTTTCCTTTCCTCCATTTTATCATGAGTGATCATATTTTATCACCTATTTGCGAGTAACGGCAGGTTACTCACACTACCGATATCCTAAGCATAGCCGCTACTCGACCTGTACTAGTATGACTCATGGGTAGATATATTTATGCATGTAGTTTCCATAAAATGCCTATAACTTAAATACACATCGCATATATATATTCAGTGATCATTAAAATAGGGGTTATGCACCAGGGCTTGCCTTGGGCAGGCGATGGGTTAGTAAGGTCAGCACCAACAGGCTTCGAGGCTCCCTCTTTCACAAGGATCTCCTCCTCTCACTCCTCGATCACCTCCTCATACTCCTGGTCGTCGACGGTCACGAACTCTACTAACTCGTGACCTATATGCATGAAATGATGATGCAACACTTAGTAACATAGCAACAACAACTCTTAAAATGAAAGTACATCTGTCCAACTACTAAGCTAGTGCTACCGACCACGACACTAAGTTATCTATTGCTACTATTAACAAGGATGAAGTACGACATTCATTATTATAGCAACTACAGATATCCTTACTCATAATACTGATTTACACTACATACGATAAAGTAAAAATAATAGCTACTCTACTTATCAACTTATTCTAGGGCTACAAAATTTACAGCAAGTACCTAATAATCTAGTGAGCCTACTATAAATTTTTTATAGCTATAGCTAACACCAATTTACCACAAAAATTCCTACAAATGTTAATCTACATAATACTAAGCCATCTAGTTTGAATTTATGAACCTACCATTGACACAACTAACTTTAATCTAACTACACTAACATGTAGATGATAATTTTGTGAACCTAACAAACTTGGTTTCACTATTTTTGGACATCTACAGAATTTACTATAATTTATCAAAGTTTAGCTCATAACTAAATTAAATAAGCATTTCTACTTTACTAGAAATTGAAGAAACCAATTCCTAACTTGCGGCCCAACTCACACGGCTCGGCCCACAACGGCGCGACACGCGCGTGGGCGCGGCCTAGCCAGACGACGGCCCGTGGCAGGAAGGATCCGCGCGCGCCGTAAAAATGCAGAAACGCTCCCGGACTATCCCGTAATCACTCGAGCGCTAACCACACTGTTCCACGTGTCTACTATTTTACAGCTATGCCCTCAGAATTTCCTACCTTCACGACAGTGATACCCCCGACACCTGCGCGCGCGCTCTAGCGCGACAACGCTAGCACCGACAGCATACGCCGGCCATAGCAGACCTTCCCCTCCCTAACTACCGAGCCGACTCTTACCTAGGAGTGAACGCGATGCGCCGGGCAAAGGAAACGTGAACCAGGACACTACAGCGAGGTCGGACCACGTCTGCGGTTACCCTGCAGCCATGGGGGGGGTCCGGTGAGTGACAATGAAAACAGCGCAAGCGAGTTAGCTAGTGAGTACAAGTGACTCACCACAGAACCCCTTGAGGCAATGGTTCGTTCGGAGATGGCCTGAGCCGAGCTGGCCGTGTGCGTACGGGCGGTGCGGCGGTGCACGGCGATGGCACGACCGTGTCAGGGAATGCTAGGCGGCAGTAAAGCCTCGACCGAGGTGAGCAGGGCGATTAGCAGCTGGAGTAAAGGCTAGCGGAGCAAGGAATTGCCAAGAGATGCACATGATACATGGATTGCTGATGGCGCATACCCGTCCGGTCTTAAGGACCCGGTGGCGCGGCAATCCCAAATTGGGGCACTATGCAGTGGTACAAACAATGAGGTGGGGTTGGTTGTGCATCTAGATACACCACGGAGCCGAGGGTGGGGTTAATTGCACTGTGGTGGCTTCACTACGGTGAAATCGGAGGGGGCGGTTCCGGCGACACGGCGACTACGAAATAGGGAGGTTAGGATGGCTTAGCTTGGCGCTGAGTGAGGCAGTCGTTCCACGCGCGTGTAGCTGCACTGTGTCAATAGGAGTAGTGAAGGCCGTGCAGGCAGTGCACGTGAGCGTGCTCGAGCGAGTGGCGACATCGGTTTGGATGAGCCAAACACGCAAGCAGGCGCGGCGTCGAGCAGTGGCATAGGTGGATGGGATGGAGGAGGCAGCATTCAGTCCCGCTAGATCCCAGTGCGTGCGTGTGTGCACACAAGTTTCAAGCCAAGCACGCGACAGCGGTGTGGACTGAGCAACAGTAATGGTCGGACGGCCAGCGAGCAGTGACGTCGGGTGAGCAGCGCGTTAGGGCGCGTAAGGCGTGCACGAGCTACGCCATAGCAGGGCGGAAAGGCGGCCAATGCGGCAGCATAGGGGCCACGCGTGCGGCGTGCTTGCATAGGCATAGTAGTGGAGATGCGGCTGGCGTGACACCGTGCTAGGTAGGCCAGCGGCGGTGCCAGGCCGAGCCGAGGTGGTGACCACACCCAGAGATGAACAATGTGTCGTGCATGCTTTTTAAAGTGGCTCAAAACTCAAACCCGATGCTCCAAACGCCAAACAAGTTGTTCTATGCTCTAGAGGGTATATAGGGCTATCAATCTAAGCTAAAACACCTTACCATGACTTAACCCGATCCTCCTCAAAAAATGCCCGAACTATGCTCCATCGACACCTCTCTGACTTAAGAAATGACTACGTCATTCGTTTGGATTCGTGTCACTTTTGGTTTCCAAGCTACCCACTAAGCTAGCTATTGACTCTCGTACCCGACCATGGGTATTCACCATCACCTATGAAGTTCGCACTATGAACTATATCAAAATCTTGCATAAGCGTTCTATTGCACTTTTGTTCGATAAAAATTTACATAGAACCCTAAGCGATATAAAGTGACATGAAATGTAGCATTTGTTTCATGTTTCCGACAAACGTTTCAAGTTATGTACATTACTTTATACCCTATATTACACACATCCACAGACAAGTATGGTGCTCATGCAGTGTTTTAGCAAAAACAGTACAATGTAACACCGAGGGTGTTACTAATCTACCCCCCTAAAACAAAATTTCAACCTGAGATTTCATGTGCCTAGTGTGAGAAAGAGGTAGGAAATACATTTTTGGTGCAACAACTAACTATCAGAACCAAAGAGAAGGTGGGGGTAATTCTTTAATAGGTAACTCTCCTACTCCCATGTGGCCTCATCCTCTGAATGGTTTTGCCATTGTACTTTGTAGAACTTACCACACTATTCATGGTTACTCTTTCTTTCTCGTCTAGGATTTTGACAGGATGCTCAACATAAGTCAAATCTAGCTAGAGGGGAAGCCCTTCAATTTTTACCACTTCATCAGGCACCCGTAGACATTTCTTCAACTAGGAGACATGAAACACATCATGTACCGCAGACAAGATATCGGGAAGCTACAGACGATAAGCAACGGGGCCACACTGCTCCAACACCTAATAAGGACCCACATATTGAGGGGCTAGCTTGCCATGGATACCAAACCAATGCACCCCTCTCATAGGAGACACCTTGAGATACACATAATCTCTAGCTACAAACTCTAAGGGCCTTCTTCGCTTATTGGCATAAGCCTTCTGTCGGCTTTGAGCTGCTTTCAAGTGACTCCGAATAATGCTCACTTGATCTCAAGCTTCTTTGATGAATTCAGGCCCAAAGTACCCACGGTCTCCCACTTCAACCTAGTTGAGTGGTGTCCTACACTTCCTCCCATATAGAGCTTCAAATGGTGCCATGCAGATGCTTTCTTGGTAGCTATTATTGTAAGAGAATTTAGCTAACTTCAAGCACTCATCCCACTTTTTAGGAAAAGAAATGGCACAAGCTCTCAACATGTCCTCAAGCACCTGATTCACCCTTTCTATTTGGCCGTCAGTCTGGGGGTGGTAGGCTAAGCTACGGAGGAGACTGGTCCCAAGACACTCCTGGAGTTGCTCCTAGAAGCGAGAGACAAAAACTGATCCCCTATCAGAGATGATAGTAAGGGAAACTCCATGTAGGGTCACAATCTGATCAAGGTATATCTCAGCATACTTTTTGGTTGAATATGAAATCTTCACCGGGATAAAATGGGTAGACTTCATGAGACGGTCCACAATGACCCAGATAGAGTTATAGCCATTGGTTGTACGGGGTAGACCCACAATGAAATCCATGGAAATATCTTCCCACTTCCAAACAGGAATAGGCAAGGGCTGCATATATCCTAGAGTATGCATATGATCTACCTTAACTCTACCTCAAGTGTCGCATTCCACGACATGCCGGGTGATGTCCTGCTTCATATTAGACCACCAGTACAAGTGGCGCAGATCATGGTAGATATTGTTGCTGCCAGGATGGATAGACAACTTTGAATGATGGGCTTCATTCAAAATCTTCCTTTTTAGCTCCTCATTGGATGGAACCACCAGTCTATCCTTGTATATCACTACTCCATACTCATCAACACTAAAGTGAGGGCCACGCCCTTCGGCCATCAATTTCCTGATGTGCGGAATTTGTTCGGGGTCTTCCCTTTGCTCCTGAATAATCTGCTCTAGCAAATCTATGGTTAATGCAATGTGAGCCAACACTTCAGCATGGTCGAGAGACAAAGTTGTTTCCTCAACCTGATGTGATTTTTGGCTCAAAGCATCGGCCACTACATTGGCCTTTCCTGGGTGATAATGGACTTCGAAGTTATAATCCTTTATCAATTCTAACCATCTCCTCTACCTCATGTTCAGCTCAGACTAGGTGAAAATATACTTGAGGCTCTTGTGATCAATGAAAATATATACTTTGTTACCCAACAGATAGTGCCTCCAAATCTTCAGAGAGTGGACTACAGCAGCTAGCTCTAAGTCATGAGTGGGGTAATTTACTTCGTGCTTCTTCAGTTGGCGCGAAGCATATGCTATCACACGCCCATCTTGCATAAGCACACACCCAACCTCGTCTTTGAGGCATCACAGTACACATCAAAGGGCCTATCAGTATCTGGTTGGGCCAACACAGGAGTAGTGGTCAGAAATGTCTTTAGAGTTTGGAAGGCTTCTTCACAAGCTAGGCTCCACTCAAACTTAGCTTCTTTTTGGAGCAGCTTGGTCATTGGCTGGGCTATCTTGGAGAAATCAGGAATGAAACGCCGATAGTATCTAGCTAGACCAAGGAACTGATTAATCTGGTGCATAGACTTGGGAGACTTCCAATCCAACACATCTTGCACCTTGCTGGGATCTACTGATACACCGTCAGGTGTCAACACATGCCCCAAAAACCGCACTCGATCTAACCAAAATTTGCACTTGCTGAATTTAGCATACAACTTGTGCTCCCTTAGTTGAGCCAGTATGATCTAAAGGTGTTGGGCATGCTCTTCATCATTCTTGGAATAGATCAGGATGTCATCAATGAAAACTACCACAAACTTATCCAGCTCTGGCATGAAAACTGAATTCATCAGGTACATGAAGAAGGCAGGAGCATTGGTAAGACCAAAAGACATCACTAGGTACTCATACAACCCATACCTAGTAGAGAAAGTTGTTTTTGGTATATCATGTGGCCTGATCTTGATCTGATGATAGCCTAATCGAAGATCAATCTTCGAGAACACCTTGGCATCGGCCAGCTGGTCGAACAAAGTATCTATGCGAGGCAAAGGATACTTGTTCTTAACTGTTACCATATTAAGGGGGCGGTAATCCACACACATCCACAGAGTACCATCCTTCTTCTTCACGAAAATAGCCGGGCAACCCCATGGTGAAGAACTAGGATGGATGAAACCTTTGTCCATCAACTCTTCCAGCTGCTTCTTCATTTCTGCTAGTTCCCTTGGAGCCATGTGGTACGAGCATCTAGAGATAGGGGCAGTACCAGGCTCTAGCTCAATGGAGAATTCTACCTCTCTGTCTGGTGGCAACCCAGGAAGATCTTCAGGGAAAACATCTAGGAACTTACATACCACAGGAATGGAGGTAAGATTAGGAGAGGCTTTAGCATGGGCAGCAATAGGTAAGACTAGATCTAAGGGTACAATAAGAGACATCCTATCCTCAGAAGAAGAAAGCCATAACTCCACACTCCTCTGCTTCATATCCAATACTACCCCATACACCCACAACCAGTTCATTCCAAGAATAGCATCAATGCCTTGCCCAGGCATTACCATGAACTGTAGGCAGTAAGTATGAGTGGCTAATACCAAGCTTACTGTATCCATTCGGGTATTGATGAACATTTGTGAACCCGCAGTATGGATCTTATAGGCATACGGTATAGCCATAAGTGGTAAGTTGTGCCGCTCTATAAATCCCATGCTCATAAAGGAATGTGATGCACCAGAATCAAACAACACATAAGCTAGATGGGAGTCGATGGTAAACATACCAGCCATCACTGGCTCCTGCTGCAAAATCTACTCAGCATCTATGAAATGCACCTGGCCGGATCTGCTGGGCACTTTCTTCTTGATTATGGTCCTCCTGACAAGCCTGGAGTTCACTGATGGTTGAGCGGATTGAGCTGGCTGGTTCTGGGGACACTCCCGGGCATAGTGGCCATCTTTGCCACACTTGAAGCAAGCACCGAGCTTGTTCCCAAATCCCTGACGAGGTGGGACCTGCTGTCCCTGAGGTTGTTGGGGCTGCACCTGCTGTGGGGGTGCATGGTACTATGTGGAGGAAGTTTGAGAAGTCTGCTAGGGCTGCCGAAATGAAGGCTCGCCTGATGATTGATAGGGCCCTCGTCGGACAACCTATACCTTCTAAGTGTGAGGGTGGCTAGAAGACCCTACGGCCACCCGCTTCCTCTTCCACTCTGCATGAGACTCTTGCTGAAAGCCCTCCATGGCAATGGCGGCGTTCATTACCGCCCCAAAGGTCTGATAGTTCATCGTGTACAGCTTCTCCTGAAGGATTGAAGAGAGACCGTGAAAGAAGCGGTCCTTCTTCTTGTTGTCAGTGTTCATATGGATGCCAGCATACTGGGCCAAGTGATTGAACTTATTCACATAGTCCATCACTATCATACTCCCCTGTCATAGCTCTAGGAACTCAGTCACCTTCCGATTGATGACACCAGCAGGAATATAGAACTCTCGGAATGCAGTGGTGAACTCCTGCCAGGTTGCCGGATGATCAGGTTGATGCATGGCATGAAAGGTATCCCACCATGCACTTGCGGATCCCAACAGCTGCTGCGCTGCAAAGTGCACTTTCTGCTCGTCGGCCACATCGAGCAATAGAAACTTCTGCTCCAGGATGCGAAGCTAGTGCTCCACCTCCAGGGGCTCATCTGACGGTGTGAATGTGGGCAGGTGGGTCTTGAGGAAGTCTTGGTAAGAGGAGGGTCCCTCAGGACAGCGGACACCACCCCCGTTCCCACCATTGCCCCCGTGGCCTCCGCGAGCGAAGCCCACAACAGCTTGTGCCATTATCTCCATGGCATGGGCTAACTCTTGGCGAGCAGCCAATAGCTCCACCATCATCTCAGCATGAGTCATTGGTGGTGGCGGTGGCGGGAAAGGATGAGGAGCTAGAGGTGGAACCTCCTGACCCCCCCCCCCCCCCGCTGCCGTGCTCAATGGCCCGACCACTCTCGCCCTGGCCTTCGCCAAGACCGTGAGCCACCCTAGAACTGGTGCTCCCACGTCCAGACCTTAGATTCATCTGTAAGAGATAGGAACCATCCATTTAGAATGACCTTACCGATCAGAAACAAGGGATTAGAGAAATGACAACACATTTATTAAAGCATTCCTTTAGTTAGCCCTATCACTTTACTAATTCAATTATACGTGTAGGGGGATTTTAGTTTAAGTAAGATGCTATTATCATGATGCATGCTTCGGCCTATACGTTCACTCAAGCTAGAATATAGCGGCACTCGTAAAATTTTCGGCACATCGCACACTCACTTTCCGTATACTCAGCGATTTCTTACGTGAAATAAGTCAGTGTACCTATAGAAAACTGATTAGATAAGACCTGTGCCGCTATCCTAGATAGACCATATTACTAGGGCTTATATTTATTTACATAATGTAATCGCATCCTACTTTTCGCAAAGCTTTTCTTGGTCAAATTTTTAAGTTTTGAAAAAGAGTGATGAAACTCATAATCATTATTGGCTCTGGTACCAACTGTGGTAGAACCACCCAAAATAACATGCTTACGGAGGTGCTCGTCTTCCACCAGACACTAAGCACCCGAAAGCAAGCTACAGCGGGCGGTATCCGTCGGGCACAACCTAAGGGAGAACCCGAAAGATCCACATTTTTCCAAAGGATCCAATAATGAGAATGAGTTACAATACTTGTCCATTTCAAACATTAGAGTTTTCTTAAAATTATATTATTACAATACCAAATGTCAGAGTGTGGAATGATAAACAACGGAATTTAAAATAAATATCTAGCGATAGGAACGAGGATCCGATTGAGCCCACTAGAAGAATCCTCCACACAAGGGTACTTCTCATGCGTTACCTGCAACAGGGGTAAATAAACCCTGAGTACACAATATACTCTCAAAACTTATCCGACTAGTGGGAATAATTTTCCGACTCTAAGGAATATGATAAGCTTTATGGTTTGCTGGTTTCTTTTGGCAGAAAGCAATACTAATAGTGAGTCCTTATTTATGTTATTATTATCAACCGTATTAAGTTATCATCTAACCAGTCTATATAAGCACCTATTCTACTTTCAAGCAAGAGTTGAGCAAGCAATTCCATTTCTTCTCCTTTCAACTTTTAGTTCTTACTACGGTGCTAAACACGAAGCAAGTCGAACCAACTCTGTGGTGATTCGCGAACTAATGTGCCTAGCTGGGTGCCCCAAAAACACATGCCCCGCTTGTACCCCAGGCACAAGTAGGACCAACCCATCACCCTTCTGTCCTGGGTGTCTAGGTCCCCATCCAAACTTGGACTCCAAGCCCCCACTCCTGAGTCCCGGACTCAGTGCGGTGCAAGGACCTCCACCATCTCCGCCTCTAATCAGTTGGTCCAGAAAGAGATGGATCCATGACAAGAGAGCAACAAGTCTTCCCTGCGCCCATACCCAAGTATGTGCTCGGGACAATAGATCTGTGACTTGCCCACGATGCCTTATGCAATGACCGGTCCTTAATTGACTTAGATAGGGAAAAAGTGTAACTGAGCTATGCCCTATTGGCCACAGGGCACAACCCCTTACACCCACTAATACCCAAACCATATCCCTGCCCGGTCACCATTTTCCTTTCCACCAATTTATCATGAGTGATCATATTTTATCACCTATTTACGAGTAACGGCATGTTACTCACGCTACCGATATCCTGAGCATAGCCGCTACTCAACCTGTACTAGTAGGACTCATGGGTAGATATATTTATGCATGTAGTTTCCATAAAATGCTTGGAACTTAAATGCACATCCCATATATATATTCAGTGATCATTAAAATAGGGGTTATGCACCGGGGCTTGCCTTGGGCAGGCGACGAGTCAGTAAGGTCAGCACCAACAGGCTCCAGGGCTCCCTCCTACACAAGGATCTCCTCCTCGTACTCCTCGATCACCTCCTCATACTCCTGGTCATCGACGGGCACAAACTCTACTAACTCGTGACCTACATGCATGAAATGATGATGCAACACTTAGTAACATAGCAACAACAACTCTTAAAATGAAAGTACATCGGTCCAACAACTAAGCTAGTGCTACCGACCACGGCACTAAGTTATCTATTGCTACTATTAACAAGCATGAAGTACGACATTCATTATTATAGCAACTACAGATATCCTTACTCCTAATGCTGATTTACACTACATACGATAAAGTAAAAATAATAGCTACTCTACTTATCAACTTATTCTAGGACTACAAAATTTACAGCAAGTACCTAATAATCTAGTGAGCCTACTATAAAAATTTTATAGCTATAGCTAACACCAATTTACCACAAAAATTCCTACAAATGTTAATCTACATAATACTAAGCCATCTAGTTTGAATTTATGAACCTACCATTGACACAACTAACTGTAATCTAACTACACTAACATGTAGATGGTAATTTTGTGAACCTAACAAATTTGGTTTCACTATTTTTGGACATCTATAGAATTTACTATAATTTATCAAAGTTCAACTCATAACTAAATTAAATAAGCATTTCTACTTTACTAGAAATTGAATAAACCAATTCCTAACTTGCAGCCCAACTCGCGTGGCTGGCCCCACAATGACACGACGTGCGCACACGCAGCGTGGCCCACGCACAGGCGTGGCCCAGCAAGACGACAGCCCGTGGTAGGAAGGATCCGCGCGCGCTGGTAAAAATGCAGAAATGCCCCTGGACTATCCCATAATCACTCGAGCACTAACCACACTGTTCCGCGTGTCTACTATTTTATAGCTACGCCCTCGGAATTTCCTACCTTCACGACGGTGATACCCCCGACACCCGCGTGCGCGCTCCGGCATGACGGTGCTAGCACTGGTGGCATACGTCGGCCACAACAGACCTTCCCCTCCCTAACTATCGAGCCGACTCTTACCTAGGAGCGAACACGACGCGCCGGGCGAAGGAAACATGAACCGGGACACTACAGCGAGGTCGAACCACGTCGGCGGTTACCCTACAGCCACGGCAGGGGCATTCCGGTGAGTGACAACAAAAATAGCGCAAGCGAGTTAGCTAGTGAGTTCAAGTCACTCATCATGGAACCCCTCGAGGTGGTGGTTCATTTAGAGATGGCCCAAGCCGTGCTGGCCACGTGTGTACGGACGGTGCAGCGGCGCATGGTGATGGTACGGTCGCGTCAGGGAATGCTAGGCGACGGTAAAGCTTTGACCGAGGTGAGCAGGGCAATTAGCAGCTGAAGTAAAGGCTAGCGGTGCAAGGAATTGCCAAGAGATGCACATGATACGTGGATTACCGATGGTGCATACCCATCCGGTCTTAAGGACCCGGTGGCGCGACAATCCCAAATTGGGGCACTATGCAGCGGTATAAACAACGAGGTGGGGTCGGTTATGCATCTAGATACACCACAGAGCCGAGGGCAGGGTTAATTGCACTATGGTGACTTCACTACGGCAAAATCGGAGGGGGCGGTTCTAGCGACACGATGACTACGAAACAGGGAGGTTAGGATGGCTTGGCTTGGCGTTGAGCGTGGCAGCGGATACGGACGTGAGGCGCAGTGAGGCAGCCGTCCCATGCGCATGCAGCTGCGCTGCGTCAACGGGAGCAGTGAAGGCCATGCAGGCGGTGCGAGTGAGCATGCTCAGGCGAGTGGCGACATCGGTTCGGACGGCCAGCGAGTGGCAACGTTGGGCGGGCAGCGCGTCAGGGCGCGTACGGCGTACACGAGCTACGCCAAAATGGGGCGAAAAGGCGGCCAGCGCGGCAGCGCAGGGGCCACGCGTGCACCGTGCTTGGATAGGCGCGGTAGTGGGGACACGGCTGGCGCGACAGCGTGCTGGGTAGGCCAGCGGCGGTGCTAGGCTGAGCCAAGGTGGTGACCGCGCCCGGAGATGAACAATGTGTCGTGCATGCTTTTTAAAGTGGCTCAAAACTCAAACCTGATGCTCCAAATGCCAAACCAGTTGTTCTATGCTCTAGAGGGTATATAGGGCTATCAATCTAAGCTAAAACACCATGCCATGACTTATCCCGATCCTCCTCTAAAAATGCCCGAACTATGCTTCGTCGACACCTCTCCGACTTAAGAAACGACTACGTCATTCGTTCAGATTCGTGTCACTTTCGGTTTCCAAGCTACCCACTAAGCTAGCTAGTGACTCTCGTACCTGACCATGGGTATTCACCATCACCTATGAAGTTCGCACTATGAACTATATCAAAATCTCGCATAAGCGTTCTATTGCACTTTTGTTTGATAAAAATTTACTTAGAACCCTAAGCGATATAAAGTGACATGAAATGTAGCATTTGTTTCATGTTTCCAATGAACGTTTTAAGTTATGTACATTACTTTATACCCTATATTACACACATCCATAGACAAGTATGATGCTCATGCAGTGTTTTAGCAAAAACAGTACAATGTAACACCGAGGGTGTTACAGCTATAGTGCTCGGCACCCCTTCCGGAGTGCTTGGCACCTCTTCCCTAGCGTCTCCACTGTCGCAGAACTGACCAATTTATAAGAGCACAAGTACAATGGCAGCCCGCAAGCGGTCGCACTGTCATACTTGAACCCATATAAACCTGATAGTCTGTCGAGTACCATGACGGGTCTCGATAAACGATTCACAACAACCAAGATCGTACATGATTCAACATACATGTCACATATTACATAAAGTTCACAGATACATTTCCATCATTAGAGTATGAAACAAAGTTATTACAAACCAAGTTTGATAGATAAAAATGGAAGCAAATTAAGTTTGAAAATAGCATTTGCCAACATAGTTTAATACAGTGTCAACATACGATCACAGTCCATAAAAGCAGGTAGAAGGATTAATAAAGAAGCCTGCCCAAGGCTTACTCCTCATCCACAGCGGGATAGAAGCAACTCTTGCAATAACCATGATAAACAGTGCCATCTGCAACAATGGGAAATAAAACCCTGAGTATGAGAAGGTACTCAGCTAGACTTACCCATCATAAACCAGAAATAAAATGACTCCAAGGATCATGCAAGGCTGTATAATAGAGATAGCTTGATAATATTTTGCATAGAAAGCGATTAACTCAATTGTAAAATTATAATTCCGTTATCAAGTTATTTATGTCTATCCATCTCTAAATTAGCAACTATCCTGTGCCAAACATGTGGTATATCATTTTAAGAGCATACAATAGTAATCATAGTAGGTATTGTAATTCCATGTTTATCCGAACCATCATATTCCATAATACAGTTATAACGATGTTGGGGCTAGCCAAGTTTCTCACTATCCGAGAGAGACAGCGATTCGAATCAATTTCAACCAGCTGGGAATTTTATTCCTAACACAAACTCAGGCAGACCAGATCAACAGTCACCTTAGGCCACCTTTGGTATAACTCAGGTACACATTTCGTGGGTTCACCCAGCGCCACACAATCAGGGACAACCAAATGCTAGGACATTTAGGCCCAGCCTGCCCTTGGGCTTAGTCTAGCTCCCCACACATCCTTACTACCATCCAGAGTGCGCACTCTTACAGAGCGGGGCCCGGCCTGAGTTGAGCTACTCGGCTTCATGGTCGGAACGAGTCATTCGGCCAGCTAAGTGATAGGCATGCGTTCTATCTTGTCAGAAGTGCCAACAACGGTATGGTCCTTAATCGACACATATGGAATCACATGAGTCAACCTACCATAGACTCCGCCCAGTCTTGATTTACTTTTACCCCATGGTTCTTTTCCACGATAGCAAATATAGCCAACCGTGCTTCGGTATCCACCTATATCTTGCAGGTGATAGGAAATCACCCGACTTCTACCGGTCTAAGCATGGCTAAGCATATACTCGATCTTGGACCTAGATAGGGTTAAAGGTAGTATTTCTGGACAAGGAATTTATATGCATCAAGTGGTTCTAATCAACTCTTATAACCTAATGCATCAATCATAAGGACTTGAGTAATATTTTGTAAAATACTGGGAGACTTAGAATGCTCCGGGGCTTGCCTTTCAGAAAGGAAGTGGGGCGATGGTCAGGGCACTCTAGAAGCTCTTCTGGGGTCTACTCCTTGCCTTCAGGAGTTGTGGCTTGAGGAATCTCCTGCTGGTCCCCTTACTCTCCTTCATTGAACTCCAGCAACATTATCTCCTCTGTCGATCCTAGATGCATGAGTATGGCATAAGATATTGCGAATGCATACATGTTGACAAGTATAGTATGGTGATACATGATGAATGGATTCTTGTAAGCATTCTTAACAACATGGTGTTAAAGTAATAACAAGTGCATCATATTTTACTGAGTATGTGCATATCTCTTCTTGATTATTTAATCAACTACTTCAACAATGCATTTACTATACCACAAAACAACAGCTACTTGTTTTACTCATAACTAAAGTTCTACTTATCCAAATGCGGTGATCTTGTACTTTCTGGAAAGCTTATAAAATTATCTACAACTTTCTTTTAATACTCTCACTATGATTCAAGAGTTATGTAGGGCAAACATTTACAGTGGCTTACTAGTGCTACCAATAGACTACTGTAAAAGTTTCATGCCATTTTACCAAGTAAAACATCCTTTGCAAAAATGACAAGACATAAAGGCTTAAAATAGCATAAATAGGTAACCCTAGTGAAAAGTGTCAAGCAACAGATCTTATATTTTTCTTAGCATCCATATGGTACTAGGACAACCTCCAATAAATTTCATGAGTATTGGATTCATAAATAATTTATAAAAATTCATACAAGGATCACATAATGATAAAAGGAAAATCTATAACTAAAAATCTATTCATGTTGTGGCACTCAAATTTTTACTAGAGCTTATACTTATCAAGAACAGCTCACTACATAAATTTCATAATTTTTGGAGCATAGGAACTCTAGATATAAATTAAACAAGTTTACATACATTTAAAAACACATTTCAAGTTTCATTTTAAAACTTCTAGAAACTCTACTACAAAAGCTAATGTTATATTTTTCATAAATACTACACTTCCTAAGGAACACTACAAAATTTGGTTCACAATATTTTGATCTCTATAGCTCAACTTATCCATTTTTCAAAGTTGGACATAAAATAGGAAATAAATAAACTATCCCAAAGCTCCACAGTCAGTGACAACTGGGACCCGCATATCAGTCGACCCCACGTGTCAGTGAAACAGAACAGGGCAGCGCCGCGGATTCAACGTGGACCGGCCATAGCTCATCGCCGGTGAGCTCGCCAGCAGAGACAATTGAACCTACGGTTTCTACGGAGCAGCGCGCGTCTAATGACCTAGGTGGTGGCAGTGAAGGTGTGGCGGATCATGCTCGTCGCCGGCCAAGGCGGCATGGTGGCACTGCTCTACGGTGCGCCGGTCATCACCGGCCACGGTGAAGCTAGGTGGGGCACGCTACAACATCACGGTGACCAGGCGACTCTATTTAGGCATCCTAGGTGGCTTGAGGCGCTCCAACGAAGCATGGCCACGGCGATGGCCATGGCGGAGCTCCAGCAAAGGCACACTCGTGGTGGTGCAAGGCGAAACACAGCTTACCAATGGCGCAGCTGTGGACGCTGCAATGCGGGAAAGGTAGAGCAGAATGAGGTGGAGCTGTGGGCGCAATGGATTGGAGAATGTGGCGGTGGTGAGCGTAGGTGGGCTCGGTGGAGCGTCTGCAACGGCGGTGGCGAGCGCAGTGAGCAAGGGAGTGTGAGGAGGCGAGTGAGAGCGAACAACCGGCGTGGTGGTGACTTAAACGAGTCGCTGAGGGCGTGCTAGCCATCGAGGCCTGACGAGCGAGCCCAGCGTCGGTGTATGGCCTCCAGATGGTGCACGCAGCCATGGCTGGCCACCATGCGGCGGGCAGCGCTTGTTGACCGGTCGGCCACCGAAGGTGTTCGTTTCAGTCATCAGCGCTATGACAGACCGACTGACAATGCAATTTCAAAGCAATCAAACTGAAATCCTTAGCTCCATAGTGCAAACAATCTAAATGAAACTTGTAGACCTATGTACCAGCTCCAATTGCTCTTAAAGAATCATGTGCTAAATCTCAACCAAAACCGAGTAATATCATCACCAATGTGAGCTTGTCAGCACTGTCAGGGTATATGACTTAGAAAATTTCTCTAAGTGTTGAAAACAGTAAATTGTTGAATCTTGTGAGCCTAATTCAAGCATGTTAGGAGCTAAACCAGTCTATGACCCAAACATAAAAGTTGTTCCCCTTATCAAATACTACAACTTTTCTTTAGTGACCACCTCCATGCAAGGTCTCTATCATATGGTTCAAACTTGGTCAAACACCTTACATTCAAAAGATGGCTTATACATGAACTAGGACTTAGTGACCAATTTAGCCCTAACCATGATTACCAAAGTTGTTCATAATGATATTCTAAACATGTTTAAGCTATTTGTAAGGTCACACAATCATTTCATGCATTGGTTACACATAGAGCTGTCTAGGTCAACATGCATAGCATCACTTAGGTACTTAATTAGACAAAATGATCTTCATGAACATTGTTCCACTAGTCATCATAAGTGTAGCTAATATGTTTTAGTGACTCACATCCATCATTTACATGTATTCACTCATGATCATATGCATATATACAAGGAAACATAAAATAACAAGCAATGTTGCATATGTTTCAATCACATGTTCCAATTGTAAAAGCTTATATATGAATGCTCGATGCTCATGCTCATGCAATGCAAGTCAATTTATGCAAGGCTAACACCTAGGGTGTTACAGTCCCTCCCCCTTATAAAAATCTCATCCCAAGATTTGCAAGACCTACCATTCTTAGAAAAAGGCGGGATAAACTTCTCGTAAATAATCCTCTTGTTCCCACGTAGCATCTTGTTCACTGTGATTGTTCCACACCACCTTATAGAACCTAATGATCTTACTTCATGTTACTCTGTCCATCTTTTCTAACACTCGGATTGGCTTTTCTTTGTAGGTCAAATCCAATTGAAGTTTTATGTTGGTGGGGGCAATAGCTTCTTCCGGTACACGAAGACATTTCTTTAACTGAGAAACATGGAAGACATCAAATATTGCACTCATCTCTGGTGGAAGTTGTAACTTATAAGCAACATTCCCTTTCCGTTCCATAATCTTATATGGCCCTACATATCTAGGTGCAAGCTTCTTTTTCACTCCAAATCTCTTCACCCCTTTCATGGGTGATACTTTCAAGTATACATAGTCACCCACTTCAAAAGTCAGTGGCCTTCTTCTTTTATCAGCATAACTTTTTTATCTTGATTGAGCTGCCTTCATATGCTATTGGATAATACGCACTTGTTCTTCAGCTTCATTGACAAAGTCAATACCAAAGTATCTCCTTTCACCGGGCTCAATCCAATTCAATGGAGTTCTACATTTTTTGCCGTACAAGGCTTCAAACGGAGCCATCTTGATGCTTGCTTGCTAACTGTTGTTGTAGGAGAACTCAGTTAAAGGTAACCATTTCTCCCATGAACCTTTGGAAGATATAACACAAACTCTTAACAAATCTTATAAGATTTGGTTCACTTGCTCTGTCTGTCCTAAAGTTTGCGGATGGTATGCCGAACTTCTGATCAATTTAGTCCCCAAGGCCTGGTGTAAGTGTTCCCAGAAATGAGCTATGAACTGTGGTCCTCGGTCTAAGATTATGGTCCTAGGTATTGCATGTAGTCTCACGATTTGAGAAACATACAGCTCAGCGTACTTCCCCACGTGATACATTATGTTCACAGATATAAAATGTGCTAACTTGGTAAGACGATCTATAATGACCCATATTGAATCGTGACCTTGCTGTGTCATTGGAAGGCCTGTGATAAAGTCCATACTAATTTCTTTCCATTTCCAACCTAGAATAGGCAATGGCTGAAGTAACCCAGCAGATTTCATATGAACCGCTTTTACTCTACTGCAGTTATCGCACCTAGCGACATAGGCTGCGATCTCCTTCTTCATCTTAGTCCACCAAAAATGGGTTTTCAAATCTTGATACATCTTACTACTACCCGGATGGATAGACAATTTGGACGAATGAGCTTCCTCTAGAATTTGATTTCTAAGCTCACAGTCTTTCGGTACCACAAGTCGGTCCTCAAACCATAGTACCCCCCTTTCGTCCAATCTGAAATGCTTGGTTTCTTGCTCTTGCATCTTTCTCTTGATGTGACTTATACCTACATCTGTCTGCTGCAGCTCTATGATATTGCTCTCAAGTGAACAACTGGTAGTGATATTGTGCAATACAACAGGATGTAACAAATTGAAGCCATCTTCCAACAATGCTTCTACAGTGTTGTAATGAGTTTTCCGACTGAGTGCATCAGCTACAACATTAGCTTTCCCTGGATGGTAATGCACTTCTAAATTGTAGTCCTTAATCAGCTCTAGCCATCTTCGTTGTCTCATGTTCAGCTCTAGTTGGGTAAAGATATACTTGAGACTTTTGTGGTCAGTATATATGACATATATTGCCCAACAAATAATGTCTCCATATCTTTAATGCATGAACAACTGCTACAAGTTCTAAATCATGTGTGGGGTAGTTGACTTCATGTTTTCTCAACAGCCGAGAAGCATATGCAATAACTCTTCCCTCTTGCATGAGCACACACCCCAAACCTATACCTGATGCATCACAAAATACATCGAAAGGCTTCTCAATGTTGGGTTGTGCTAAGACAGGAGCTGTAGTTGACAGAGTCCTGAGGGTGTGAAAAGCTGCTTCACATTTTGGTGTCCAATTGAACTTTTCATCTTTCTAAAGTAGCCTAGTCATGGGCTTAGCTATCTTTGAGAAATCTGGGATGAAACGATGATAATATCCTGCTAACCCTAGAAAACTCCGAACTTCATGAATCGAAGTCGGGGCCTTCCAATCCATGACCTCTTATACTTTTGATGGGTCTACAGATATTCCATCTCTTGATAAGATATGACCTAAGAAAGGCACTTTACTCAACCAAAATTCACACTTGCTAAACGTTGCATACAACTTATGCTCCCTCAATCTGGATAGAACAATCCTCAGATGCTCTGCATGATCTGCCTCGTTCTCCGAATAAATTAATATATCATCGATAAACATGACCACGAACTTGTCGAGCTCGGGCATGAATACCTAATTCATCAGGTACATGAAGTAGGCGGGAGCATTCGTTAGTCCGAAAGACATAACCAAATACTCATATAAGCCATACCGAGTGGAGAAAGTAGTCTTAGGTATATCCTCTGGCCTAATCTTATCTGATGATAGCCTGATCTCAAGTCAACCTTGGAGAATACCTTTGCCTTTGCCAACTGATTGAACAAGATGTCGATGCGGGGCAACGGGTACTTGTTTTTGACGGTCACAGCATTGAGTGGTCTGTAATCCACACACATTCTCAGGGACTTGTCCTTCTTCTTTACAAACAATGTTGGACATCCCCACGGAGATGAACTAGGTTGAATGAGACCCTTGTCCAATAGATCCTGTAACTGAATCTTAAGTTCTACTAACTCATTTGGTGGCATCCTATAAGGTCTTCTCGAGATAGGTGCCGTACCTAGCACTAACTCAATCTTAAATTCCACATCTCTATTAGGTGGTAAACCTGGTAACTCCTCTGGAAATACATCCGAAAACTCACAAACCACTAGGATATCACAAAGGGTAGTGGTTTGGATAGCACAAGCTAAGTGTTGGAGTTCAAAGTTTCAGGAGAGTGGTACTAGAAAAGCATTTCCTCCCTTAGGTTCTCTCAACATAATAGTATGAGTGCTAGTGTTAATGAGAACACCATGATCCTTCATCCAATTCATGCCTAAGATTACACTTATGGATAACCCGGGCAATATTATCAAATCTGTTGTATACTCCCTCTCTAATATAGAGATGAGCACGTTCCTGACTATCTTATTTGTAGAAATAGTAGCCCCAGTTGAACTTATATTATAACCACCCTTGCTTACTTCAATAATTTTCTGATCATGTCTAGATGCAAATGCTTGACTCATAAATGAATGAGAAGCTCCCGAATCAAATAAAACAATAGCAGGATGCTTATTGACAAGAAACATACCAGCCGTGACAACTTCTCCAGCGGGCACTTCCTCAACAGCGGTATAGTGCACGTATCCTGGACGTGCCCTTGAGTTTGCCTGCCTCTGATTGTTCTAATTCTGATTGCCATTCTTTTTAGGGTGGGGGCATTCCTTGGCCCAATGACCCACTTGATTGCAGTTGTAGCAAGGTTGATTACTCCTAGGTACTATGGAGTTTCCTTGACCGCCATTTCCTTTAGGTAAGGCAATGGTGAATGCCTTACGGAACACTCTCTGAGCCCTACCATTCTGAGCTTTTGGGGGTGGAGGCCTGAACTTAGGTGTAGGCGGGCAAAATGGTGGCCTAGCTATGATAGGAGCTCTGGACTGTGCAGATCTAGAGGCACCTACCTCAATTGCCCTCTTGCGGCCCTTAGCTGCCGCATGCATATTGTTATGGTTTTCCTAGGTCAAAGCATCACTAATAAACTCGTTATAGGTGGTGCACTTGGAATTGGCCATGGTCTTCATTAGTTTGGTGCTAAGACCCCGCTTGAAGCTCTATATCTTCTTCTCCTCGGTATCAACAAAACCTAGAGCATACCTGGACAGGTTGTTGAACACATGCATATATTCTATGAGGGTCTTTGTCCCTTGGGTGAGCCTCATAAATTCAGCCGCCTTCATGCGCATTAGGCCTAGGGGAATGTGATGCCCCCGGAAAGCCAACTTGCACTACTCCCATGTTACTCGCGCATTAGCAGGTAGAGAGGACAAGAAATGTGTCCGCCAGATCCCTGCTGGTCCCTGCAACTGATGGGACGCATACTCAGCCTTCAGGTGCTCGGTGACTCTTAGTAGACGAAACTTCTGCTCAATGGTGTTGTGCCACTTGTCCGCCTATAGTGGTTCCTCTGCCACTTTGAAGATAGGAGGCTTTGTATCCAGAAATTCCTTGAAGGTACTGTGCTGATTAGGCTCAGGCCCTTGTTGTTGTGGGTGGCCACGAGCTGTGTTCTGTGTAATGAGGCGCAGAGCTTCCTCCATTGTCCTTTGACTTCCCAAGAATTAGGCAAAGAACTCTAGAGCAGACGGCGGTGGCAGTGGTGGTAAGTCACTGTCATTGCCATCATGGCTGCTACTAGCTCCTGCACGGGTGCAAGTCATCTATGAAGTTGCAACAATAAGCGATTATTGGTTGATGTCAAGAGATTGCAGATGAATTTATAATCATGCCAAACTGAAATTACTGGAGACAATCTCAAATTCATACAATAAAAATAGAGGCATAATAATTCATGCTCACAACATGACACCACCAATTTGATCACTTATCGGACTCATAGCATGTTAACATTCAAATTATGATCACTGATAAATTAACTAGAATTCGCATTAGCGTTTAACCAAACATGCGATAGTCATGCAAATAACAATATTACATGATAGTCCAATCACCAATACCAAATTCAAACTATAGGTCCATTACATAACCAGCGATGAAACATCAAGCATTTCTACTAAGTACTAGGCGATCTAATCCTCATCATGATCACTATCGAGGTCAGAGATAGGATTATCTCCTTCCTCAGGCTCCACTTCTTCCTCGTCCTCATCTTCATCTTCCTCCATACTAGGAACATCTTCTTCCCCATCAAGGATTGGGTTCAGCTAGTTGTTCAAATAATGCACCTCATGCTGAAGGTCCATTACTCAAAGCTGAGCTTGTGCAAGCTGCTGACGTAAGCCCCTTTCAGCACGGTCCTGCACATTACTCATGTCACGGTGCCTATCTCGTTCTATCCTTGCTGCAGCGACACAGTTGTTTGCTGTGTCTCACTGGCGTATAGCTATGGACACCTTGGCACGGGCAGCCTCCAACTGCTCCCGTAGTCCTACAAGCAATGCTTGATCATCAGCTCTTGCTTCCTGGGCTGCTACCCTCTGTTGATCCACTTGCTCCATTTGGGTATGGAGATGGCCAAAAGCTACATAGGCTTGGTTAGATTCCCATCGAGCTTTACTTGCGGCTTTCATATGCTTGCGCACACACTTCTTGAGCTTATGCTGTGCGGCTTCAGCTCTCATGAGCTTGTCCATGCAAGTGGTGTATGATTCCTGCCAGAAATCCCTAGTGTCCTGGCGCGTACAAAACATCTTCATCACCGCAAACATGGCACTCATGGCGGGACTAGAGCTATTGGCCCGCTCATCCCGGTCTCTAATCAATGCATTGTGGTTGCGTTGTTCCCATATTGCTGTGGATGGATCCACCCAAGGAAACATACCCGTGGCACTATCGCTAAGTGCATCCCCATGCTGCTGACAGATTTGACTCAAAACCTCAAAGGCTACTACTTGGGTAGCCTCCCAAGGAGTTTTCCCTTCTAATTCCGCCTTCCACTCCTGCCAGAAGGGTGCCTGTGTGTGGGCTGGTATAGTTAGCTGCACCTCGTACCATGGCTGTCCCTCCAAGTACTCTTCATTTCAATGATAAAGGGGCAGTTCATGGTACCCCGCAAAGTGCAAAACTCTCCACAGTAGAGTAGGCGTTCCGAAAACCATCAGGAAATTCTCACATCCAACTGGTGCTGCCATCTGTACCATCAACATGTACAACTTTGTGAGATAAGGCCATAATGGATAAGAGTTACATAACCGAATAAGAAATTTATAAGGGGAGGAACAATGTAATTATTTGAATGATAATTATCATGATGCATGCTCATTCCGTACGTCCTCACAAACTTAGGAAAACTTATTTCTAACGACATATACGGTGGCATACATACATTCTCTCATATATAGCGTAACTAGTCGAGCTACACGTTTCGTTGTTAGTGTACCTGCATAAAAGTTTCATTTCAGCCCATCCCATAATTAAATATGCAGAATGTAAATCTAAATACTTCCATATATGTATACCCATACATATACTTCCATATCAAAGCTACTCGATAACAGTTTATACCCACAATTAAATACGCACCACATACACATGCAAGCATGCATACATAGTCGTACCAAAGCTAACTCTCCCCGACCGCATGCTCACATCTTGCGGTCATGTCACTCATCAACTTACCTTAGCGTAGAGACATTTGATCCATACATTACCATTCTAGTGAATGGCATCCATACAATAGCACGCCGTATGGACGACGAAATTAAAACCCCCAAGTTAGTACTTAAATAGCCACCTAATAGTCCTTAACTTGGGCATAAGGAAAGTGATCACTAGCACACTTTAGATTTCAAATACCAATTTATATAGCTATCAGTTGCTAGAAAGGGTTTTCGAAAACAAAAACTTTTGTTTTAAATACACATATGAGAATTAACGTTGAATCTTGCTCTGATGTCAGCTATCATAGAACCGACCAATTTATAAGAGCACAAGTACAATGGCAGCCCGCAAGCGGTCGCACTGTCATACTTGAACCCATATAAACTCGATAGTCCGTCGAGTACCACGACGGGTCTCGATAAACGATTCACAACAACCAAGATCGTACATGATTCAACATACATGTCACATATTACATAAAGTTCATAGATACATTTCCATCATCAGAGTATGAAACAAAGTTATTACAAACCAAGTTTGATAGATAAAAGTGGAAGCAAATTAAGTTTGAAAATAGCATTTACCAACATAGTTTAATACAGTGCCAACATACGATCACAGTCCACAAAAGCAGGTAGAAGGATTAATAAAGAAGCCTACCCAAGGCTTACTCCTCATCCACAGCGGGATAGAAGCAACTCTTGCAATAACCATGATAAACAGTGCCATCTGCAACAATGGGAAATAAAACCCTGAGTACAAGAAGGTACTTAGCTAGACTTACCTGTCATAAACCAGAAATAAAATGACTCCAAGGATAATGCAAGGCTGTATAATAGAGATAGCTTGACAATATTTTGCATAGAAAGCGATTAACTCAATTGTAAAATTATAATTCCGTTATTAAGTTATTTATGTACATCCATCTCTAAATTAGCAACTATCATGTGCCAAACATGTGGTATATCATTAAGAGCATACAATAGTAACCATAGCAGGTATTGTAATTCCATGTTTATCCGAACCATCATATTCCATAATACAGTTACTACGATGTTGGGGCTAGCCAAGTTTCTCACTATCCGAAAGAGACGGTGATTCGAATCAATTTCAACCAGCTGGGAATTTTATTCCTAACACAAACTCAGGCAGACCAGATCAATAGTCACCTTAGGTCACCTTTGGTATAACTCAGGTACACATTTCGTGGGTTCACCCAGCGCCGCACAATTAGGGACAACCAAATGCCAGGACATTCAGGCCTAGCTTGCCCTTGGGCTTAGTCTAGCTCCCCACACATCCTTACTACCATCCAGAGTGCGCACTCTTATAGAGCGGGGCCCGGCCTGAGTTGAGCTACTCGGCTTCGTGGTCGGAACGAGTCATCCGGCCAGCTAAGTGATAGGCATGTGTTCCATCTTGTCAGAAGTGCCAACAACGGTATGGTCCTTAATCGACACATATGGAATCACATGAGTCAACCTACCATAGAATCCGCCCGGTCTTGATTTACTTTTACCCCATGGTTCTTTTCCACGATAGCAAATATAGCCAACCGTGCTTCGGTATCCACCTATATCTCGCAGGTGATAGGAAATCACCCGACTTCTACCGATCTAAGCATGGCTAAGCATATACTCGATCTTGGACCTATATAGGGTTAAAGGTAGTATTTCTGGACAAGGAATTTATATGCATCAAGTGGTTCTAATTAACTCTTATAACCTAATGCATCAATCATAAGGACTTGAGTAATATTTTGTAAAATACTAGTAGACTTAGAATGCTCCAGGGCTTGCCTTTCAGAAAGGAAGTGGGGCGGTGGTCAGGGCACTCTAGAAGCTCTTCTGGGGTCTGCTCCTTGCCTTCAGGAGTTGCGGCTTGAGGAATCTCCTGCTGGTCCCCTTCCTCTCCTTCGTTGAACTCCAGCAACGTTATCTCCTCTATCGATCCTAGATGCATGAGTATGGCATAAGATATTGCGAATGCATACATGTTGACAAGTATAGTATGGTGATACATGATGAATGGATTCTTGTAAGCATTCTTAACAACATGGTGTTAAAGTAATAACAAGTGCATCATATTTTACTGAGTATGTGCATATCTCTTCTTGATTATTTAATCAACTACTTCAACAATGCATTTACTATACTGCAAAACAGCAGCTACTTGTTTTACTCATAACTAAAGTTCTACTTATCCAAATGCGGTGATCTTGTACTTTCTGGAAAGCGTATAAAATTATCTACAACTTTCTTTTAATACTCTCACTATGATTCAAGAGTTATGTAGGGCAAACAAATCATTCAATCAAATCTATCCAGAAAGTAAACCTTTTGGATAGCCAACTTGTAACAGCTAGAACTCAAAAACCTTGAGTCCTATGGCTGTGAAAATTTAACACAAGGTAGATTAGTAAGTTATATACAACTTTGTTATTAACAAGTTTTACAGCAGAGACCATTATCCATATGAAATAATCCACACAATCAAAACTATACATGCAGTCTTGTATTTGAATGATAAAGTGATAATTAGTTATTTGTACACCATCAATGGCTTCTAAGCCTTACCATTGACATCAACAGTTGCTATGCATCATAAGAACCATAGAAAACATCATGCTTAATCACAATCTAATTATTTAAATGCCTTTATTAATATAATTAAATAATTAGGGTAAATAATAAACATATACTAAAGGTGCATCATAAATTCTCAAACATTTACAGTGGCTTACTAGTGCTACCAATAGACTACTGTAAAAGTTTCATGCCATTTTACCAAGTAAAACATCCTATGCAAAAATGACAAGGCATAAAGGCTTAAAATAGCATAAATAGGTAACCCTAGTGAAAAGTGTCAAGCAACAGATCTTATATTTTTCTTAGCGTCCATATGGTACTAGGACAACCTCCAATAAATTTCATGAGTATTGGATTCATAAATAATTTATAAAAATTCATACAAGAATCACATAATGATAAAAGGAAAATCTATAACTAAAAATCTATTCATGTTGTGGCACTCAAATTTTTACCAGAGCTTATACTTATCAAGAACAGCTCACCACATAAATTTTATAATTTTTGGAGCACATGAACTCTAGATATAAATTAAACAAGTTTACATACATTTAAAAACACATTTCAAGTTTCATTTTAAAACTTCTAGAAACTCTACTACAAAAGCTAATATTATATTTTTCATAAATACTACACTTCCTAAGGAACACTACAAAATTTGGTTCACAATATTTTGATCTCTATAGCTCAACTTATCCATTTTTCAAAGTTGGACATAAAATAGGAAATAAATGAACTATCCCAAAGCTCCACAGTCAGTGACAACTGGGACCCGCATATCAGTCGACCCCACGTGTCAGTGAAATAGAACAGGGCAGCGCCGCGGATTCAACGCGGACCAGCCATAGCTCGTCGCCGGTGAGCTCGCCAGCGGAGACAATTGAACCTACATGTTCTATGGAGCAGCGCGCGTCTAATGACCTAGGTGGTGGCAGTGAAGGTGTGGCGGATCATGCTCGTCGCCGGCCACCGAAGGTGTTCGTTTCAGTCATCAGCGCTATGACAGACCGACTGACGATGCAATTTCAAAGCAATCAAACTAAAATCCTTAGCTCCATAGTGCAAACAATCTAAATGAAACTTGTCGACCTATGTACCAGCTCCAATTGCTCTTAAAGAATCATGTGCTAAATCTCAACCAAAACCAAGTAATATCATCACCAATGTGAGCTTGTCAGCACTGTCAGGGTATATGACTTAGAAAATTTCTCTAAGTGTTGAAAACAGTAAATTGTTGAATCTTGTGAGCCTAATTCAAGCATGTTAGGAGCTAAACCAGTCTGACCCAAACATAAAAGTTGTTCCCCTTATCAAATACTACAACTTTTCTTTAGTGACCACCTCCATGCAAGGTCTCTATCATATGGTTCAAACTTGGTCAAACACCTTACATTCAAAAGATGGCTTATACATGAACTAGGACTTAGTGACCAATTTAGCCCTAACCATGATTACCAAAGTTGTTCATAATGATCTTCTAAACATGTTTAAGCTATTTGTAAGGTCACACAATCATTTCATGCATTGGTTACACATAGAGCTGTCTAGGTCAACATGCATAGCATCACTTAGGTACTTAATTAGACAAAATGATCTTCATGAACATTGTTCCACTAGTCATCATAAGTGTAGCTAATATGTTTTAGTGACTCACATCCATCATTTACATGTATTCACTCATGATCATATGCATATATACAAGGAAACATAAAATAACAAGCAATGCTGCATATGTTTCAATCACATGTTCCAATTGTAAAAGCTTATATATGAATGCTCGATGCTCATGCAATGTAAGTCAATTTATGCAAGGCTAACACCTAGGGTGTTACATCCACCACCGTGGATGACTAGGTGCTCGACGATGAAGGTGCTAATGAAGCCGCCAGCTTTCCCCATGCTTGGACTGGTCCAGTCCCAAGCCGCCTTCTCATCGAACATGACATCACGCGAGACAAGCACCTTGTCTCCGCATGGGCCATAGAGCCGGTATGCCTTGGTACTCTCCGCGTAGCCTTGGAACACCATCGATGTGCTCCTATCCTACAGCTTAGTGAGGTTCGGCTTCGTGTTCCTAACATGGCCGATGCAGCCAAATGTCCGGAGGAAGGACACGCTCGGCTTGCGCCAATACCAAGCTTCGAACAGCGTCTTATCCATCAGGGCCTTAGTTGAAGCGCGGTTGAGGATGAACACCGCCGTGGTCACCGCCTTACCCTAGAACCTTGTCGGCATGCCTTTGTCCTTCATCATGGATCGAGCCATGCCGACCACCGTCTGGTTCTGCCTCTCCACCACGCCATTCTGTTGTGGTGAATATGGCATGGTGTGGTGTCGCACCACACCCTGATCCACGCAGTATGTAGTGAACTCCACCAAAGTGAATTCGTCACCGCGATCAGTCCTCAGCATGTGGAGCTTCTTGCCGCTCTCGGCGTCCACGCGCATCTTGAACTTCTTGATCGTCGCCGCCACTTCGTCCTTGCTTGTCAGGAGTTGCAGCCACATGTAGCGACTGCAATCATCCACGAGCAGGAGGAAGTACCATCGACCACCGTTTGTAGCTAGCATGATCAGCTGACAGAGGTCACCGTGGACGAGCTCGAGAGCATCCTTCGAGCGATACTTGGCCGCCTTTGGGAATGGTAGCCTCCTCTTCTTCCCGGGCAGGCAGCTATCACATAGCTTGCCTCCGTGCTTGATGTGGGGTAGCCCTCGGACTATCTTCTCTAGCCGACCAAGCGCGTCCAAGCTGAGATGTCCAAACCAGGCATGCCATATCCATGGTTCCTCAGTGTGCCTTACCGCCAGGCACACCTGCTGCTGCCTTTAGGTCGAGCAAGTACAACCAGTTTTGGGACCTCTTCACCTTAGCGAGAAGTCGCTGCTCCTAGTCCCTGATCCTAAGGACTCCGTCCTTGATCAGTACCTCGCTACCACGCTCATCTAGCTGACCAATGCTAATGATGTTGGAACACAACTGTGGGATGTAATATACATCCGTTAGCACGCGGTGCTCCCCATTCTGGCACCTGAAGATGATGGTGATGTGCCCTTGGATTTCCACCCGTGAGCCATCACCAAACTTCACCGTACTGGTAACATCATCGTCGAGCTCGAAGAAGGATGCCTTGAAGCCTGTCATGTGGTTGCTGGCACCAGAGTCCAGATACCACCGCTGCTCCTGGTCGGCGCCCACATGTCCAAGGTGGACTTGGGCGCATGGTTTGTTGAGGTTGACAGCCTTCAGGGCCTTCCTAGGTCCTTCTACCGTCGTCGCCTCTTCCTTCTCCTCGGCCTCGACGTCGTGTAGTGCACAGAACATCACCATCAGGATAGTGGCCTCATCATCATCATTAGCTTACGCCAGATGAGCCTCATCCTTCTTCTCCTGCTTGCAATTTGGGCACTCTCGTGCCCAATGGCCCATCTTCCCACAGCGCCGACAGGCGTTGGGGTCGACCTGCTTCTTCTTTTCCAAAGAAGCCTTGCCGCGGTGCTTGCCATCGCCACCGTGGCTAGAGGAGGCTGCCTTCCCAAAGTTCCTCCGAGCAGCCCACTCCTTCTCTATCAGCAACAGTTTGCCACTGTCCTTCGTTGCTGTCGCCAACTCTAGGTGCTCGTCCATCGCCTGTAGACGGCCTGTTACATACTCAATGGTGAGGGTGGATAAGTCCAGCATCGTCTCTATGGAGAGAGCGATCTGGATGTACTTTGCTGGCACGGAGTGGAGGTACTTGGAGACTGCCTCCTCTTCGTTGATGGTGACACATGGCTCTTTAGCTTGCTGATAAGTGTCTATAGACAGAGAGAGAAGTCCTTCACCATTTCACCATCCTTGAACTTGAGGTTGGCGTACTCCTGCTTCAGAAGCTGGGCCATCGTCTTCTTTACGCGGTCGGAACCGACGTGCATCACCGCAATAGCCTCCCACGCCTCCTTAGCCGAGCTCTTTGCCCCCAATGGCTCCTTGTACTCCACCGGTACAGCAACGAGGACAGCCTCCAATGCTGACATGTGATCTTCCTCATTATCGGTGCCTTTGTCAACAGCATTCTAGAGTCGTCGGGCTCTGAGCTTGACCTTCATGGTCACCGACCACTCTCCATAGTTGGTGTGAGTCAGCGTCGGACAACTAGTGCCACTGACCTCCTACACCGTGCGAACAACGACCTCTAGTCATGGCTGGGTAGCCACAGTAGTGCCACTGCTGTCGCCCATCTCTAAACCATTCGTCATTGCCAGCGGTTAGTCTGGCAATGATGTTCGTACGACTTTGATACCACTTGTTAGCCCACAGGATCATCGGCTCAGGTGAGTCGACCACTCACCAGTCTTGTCGACCATGGCCGAGCATGACCGAGGCTGTCCGACCACACACACACTGTCTTGAGGTAGAAGAAGAGGGAGAACAGAGCATACATACAGTACAAGCACCAGTGTTGGTTGGAGCCCTGTATAGGAGATGGCAAAACAAGTGGGTGTACAAGGTCAAGCGGGATGAGCTCAGCGCCATTGTAAAGCACAAGGCATGCCTCGTCGCTCGAGGCTTTGTTCAGCGTGAGGGCATCGACTTTGAGGAGGTCTTTGCGCTAGTAGCGTGCATGGAGTCGGTCCGTTTGCTACTAGCCTTGGCAGCAGCAAAGGACTGGCGCGTCCATCACTTGGACGTTAAATCGGCCTTTCTCAACGGTGAGCTGGCAGAGACGGTCTTCGTCAGGCAACCTCTAGGTTTCGTCGTTAAGGGAAAGGAGCACAGGGTGCTCCGACTGCGCAAGATGCTCTACGGGCTGCAGCAGGCCCCACAAGCATGGAACGCCAAGCTTGACGCCACGCTGGGCAAGCTTGGGTTTTAGCGGTGCGTAACCGAGCACGCGCTCTACACGCGACGATGGGGGGAGGAGCTCATCATCGGTGTGTATGTGGATGACTTGATCGTCACCGGTGCGCGCACAGAGGACATCAAACGGCTTCAAGTGTGAAATGGCGGCTCGTTTTTGAATGAGCGATCTCGGCGCAGTCTCCTACTACCTCGGCATCGAGGTGAGACAGGGGAAGGAGGAACTCATGCTCGGTCAGACACGAGGTCGGACATTGCGTTCGTCGTGGGCTACGTCAGTCGCTTCATGGAGGATCCTAGAGAGGATCACTGGGCTATGGTGAAGCAGCTACTACACTACATCAAGGGGACGGTAGATCATGGGATCATCTTTCCAAAGACCGGCAGGAGTAGGCTGCAGCTCATAGTGTTCAGCGATGCAGACATGGCGAGGGACATCGACGGATGACGGAGCATCTCTGGCGTGCTCGTCTTCCTTGAGTCGGCTCCAATTTCATGGTTGTCGCTGAAACAAAAGGTCGTGGCGCTATCTACGTGCGAGACAGAGTACGTAGCGGCTACCACAGCGGTGTGCCAAGTTGTGTGGCTGCATCGGCTGCTGGGCGAGCTGACCGGTGTGGAAGCTCACCCACCAGGACTGATGGTGGACAACCAGCCCACCATCGCCCTCACGAAGAATCCGGTTCTGTACGACCGGAGCAAACACATCGACGTGAAGTTCCACTTCCTCAGGGACTGTGTCGATGGAGGGCAGATCGTCATTGAGTTCGTCGAAACTGGTCGGCAACTCACGGACGTCCTCACCAAGCCGCTTGGACGTCTTCGACTTATGGAGCTGAAGGAGATGATCGGCATGGAGGGGTTACAAGGGATAGCAGTAGGATTAGGGGAAGAATTGTTAGAAAATCTACTGCTTCCTTGTATGAACACACAGCAAGGGAAGGTGGCGCCGAAAAGGCCTCCTGCTGTGGTACTGTAGCCGCTGCGGAGGCAGGCGCTGAATGGCTCACCTGCCGACTGTAGCCACATGCAGTGACAGGCGCAGAAGTCAGTCATGCTGTGTTATCTAGTTACTGTTGCAGCATGTGCGCTATACTAGGACTAGATGGATAGAGTTGTATATATACTTTGCCACTGCAACTCAACAAAGTGAGTTCAGTTTTGCCATCTCCTATACCGGACTCTGGCCAACGCTGTTGCCTGTACTGTGTATGTATACTCTGTTCTCCCTCTTCTTCTACCTTTAGCCATAGTGTGTGTGTCCGGATAGCCTCGGTCGTGCTTGGCCGTGCTCGGCAAGACTGGTGAGTGATCGACTCACCTGAGCCAGTGATCCTATGGGCTAATAAGCCAGCGTTGGCAGGAGCCCTGTATAGGAGATGGCAAAACTGAACTCTCTTTGTTGAGTTGCAGTGACAAATTATATATACAACTCTATCCATCTATTCCTAGTACAGCGCACATGCTGCAACAGTAACTAGATAACACAGCAGGACTGACTTCTGCGCCTGTCCCTGCATGTGGCTATAGTCCGGCAGGTGAGCCGTTCGACGCCTGCCTCTGCAGCGGCTACAATACCACAGCAGGAGGCTTTTTCGGCGCCGCCTTCCCTTGCTGTGTGTTCACACAAGGAAGCAGTAGATTATCTAACAAAGCTAAATGATATGACAATCAAGAATCGATTTCCTATGCCTATCATTGAAGAAATACTAGATGAGTTAGCTGGTGCAAAATATTTCACAAAACTTGATATGAAATCAGGCTATCATCAAATTAAAATGCTACCCATAGATGAGCACAAGACAGCCTTCAATACCCATCAAGGACATTATGAATTCAAGGTCATGCCTTTTGGCCTCACTAATGCACCAGCTACATTTCAGTGCATCATGAATCAAGTCCTTCAGCCATTCCTTAGGCATTTTGTCTTAGTGTTCTTGGATGATATCTTAATATACAGTGAGAGTTGGGATGATCATATGCAACATGTACAGCAAGTGATGGAAACACTAAGACAAAATCAGTTCTATCTCAAGAAGTCCAAGTGCACTTTTGCCCAGTCTAGTCTTGAGTACTTGGGACATATAATTTCTGACAAGGGGTAGCAACAGATCCAACTAAAGTGGAAGATATGTTCAACTGGCCTACACCATCCTCTATGATAGAGCTTAGAGGTTTCCTTGGACTCACAGGATACTATAGGAAATTTGTCAGTAAGTATGGGCTCTTAGCTAAACTTTTGACCAACATTCTCAAGCTCAAGCAATTTCAATGGTCACTGGAGGCACAGCAGGCTTTTGACAAACCCAAGACAGCAATGACACAAACCCCAGTCCTTGCTCTTCCCAACTTCAAAGCTCAGTTTACTGTGGAAACTGATGCCTGTGCACAAGGCATAGGAGCAGTGTTGATGCAGAAGGGACAACCCATCGCCTATTTGAGCAAGGCATTGGGAGCAAAACACAAAGCCCTATCTATATATGAGAAGAAATTCCTTGCTCTAATCATGGCAGTGGAAAAGTGGCGCCCATACCTGCAGTTACAAGAATTTATCATCCTGACAGATCACAAGTCCCTGTCCTACTTAAACGAGCAGAACCTGCATTCTGATCTCCAATGCAAAGCCATGACCCGGCTCATGGACTTGAAATTCAAGATTGTATACAAACTAGGCAAAGAAAACCATGCAGCTGATGCGTTGTCCCGGGTGGCACACCTGTACACTTTACAGGCAGTTTCTGTTGTCCAGCCATAATGGATTTGAGAGGTGATAAATTCCTACTTAACTGATCCCAAAGCTCAGCAACTTCTTCAAGAGCTCGCCATTGTTAACCCAAACTCCAAGGGCTTCAACTTGCATCAAGGATTGATCAGGAGAAACAATCTCATCTGGATAGCCAATAACTCAGCTTTGCAAACTAAACTGATAGCAGCTTTTCATGCTAGTGCCATTGGCGGTCACTCAGGAGTCATTGCAACATATCACAGATTGAAGAGGCATTTCCACTGGAAAGGGATTAAAAGAGATCTTGACAGCTATATCAAGCAATGTGCTATCTGTCAGCAGGCGAAACACAGTAATGCTCACCCGGCAGGATTATTACAACCCCTACCTATACCTGCTAGGGTATGGAAAGACCTGTCCATGGACTTTATTGAGGGGCTCCCAAAATCTGAAGGCTACTCGGTGATATTGGTGGTAGTTGACCGGTTTACTAAGTTTGCTCATTTTCTACCTGTCAAACATCCTTATACTGCAGTCACAATTGCTCACTTATTCTTTGACAACATTGTCAAGCTTCATGGCCTACCAGAAACTATAGTATCTGACAGAGATACAGTTTTCGTTAGCCATTTATGGAAAGAGCTCTTCAAGAGGTACAAAGTCAATTTAAACTTCACCACTGCATATCACCCACAGTCTGATGGTCAGACAAAGCGAGTTAACCAGTGTTTGGAGGTGTTTCTGAGATGTGCAGTTCAGGACTCACCAAAGAATTGGAAATCTTGGCTTTTCACTTGCTCAACTATGGTACAATTCTTCCTTCCATAGTTCACTGGGATGCTCTTCTTTCAAAGCACTTTATGGATATGATCCAAATCTGGGGGCCTGCCCTACTGTCTCTGATGACATCTCTCCAACAGTAGCCCAAGTGATTGATAACCGAGAAAAGCATTTACAGTCTCTGAAGCAGCGTCTCGAGCCAGCACAGACTCGAATGAAGTTACAGGCTGAGAGAAACCGCTCTGACAGAGAGTTTGCAGTGGGAGTACGGGTACTGCTACGCCTGCAGCCGTATACTCAGTCGTCCATCGCCAACAGGCCATTTCCCAAACTGGCTTACAAGTTCTTTGGACCTTACAAAGTCCTTGAACGCATTGGTAAAGTCGCCTACAAGCTGGAACTTCCACCAGACAGCAACATCCACCCAGTATTTCATATCTCCCAACTCAAACCATTCCATCCAGATCATACTCCAGTGTTCCACACTCTGCCAATGCACACTGATCTGCTAGCAACTGACGCACAACCTGAACGTGTCCTCGATCGACGCTTGGTCAAGAAAGGTAAATACTGCAATTCCTCAAGTGTTACTGTCTTGGGCAGGGTTACCATCTGGTGCTACGACATGGGAAGATTACTACGTCATCAAGCAGAGGTTTTCGGATGCGCCGGCTTGGGGACAAGCCGGTTCTTCAACGAGGGGAGCTGTCACAACCCAGGAGTGAAGACGGCAAGACCAGAAGGCGTGTTCAAGACCAAGAGACATCATTTCATATTTATGTAATAATATAGAGTATGACATGTGGGCCCTTGGGGCAGTCGGCTATGAGCCTTTATATTGAGAACCTGTAGCGTCTTGCAGAAATGCAGGAAAAACTGCGTACAAAAAGACCCAAGTGGTCAAACCCTTCTTCTGACCCTACGCAAGCAGGAGCTACATGCACGGGGGCTGCCCTTTTCTTTTTTTAATACAGTAAAGGGGCCAGAGGTTCCTCTGTGCTTCGGTCGATTCCGGCGAGCTCGCTTGCTTGCTCACGTTGATGGCTCACGCCGGTGGCCAGGGGTGACAAAGTTCCAGCTGATTTCATCAAAAAGGAACTGGTAACTTGTTCCCACTCATGGTCCTACAACTTCATTACATGTCCCACATACATCGTGTTGCCTGCAACTGAGGTAAGGATAATACAATGGTGATCTGCTTAGCACAACGCAACCAGAAAAGATCTGCATCACTACAAATGTGAACAAGGATGGGTCTCGAGGGGTTAAAAGCCAAAGACAATGGTGATCTGCCTTGGAGTCATGTCACTTCTTTTGCTTCTTCCCGGACTTCAGCTTGATAACATCGTCAATGTACAGGACCCCCTTCCCCTTGTACACCTCTGGAGGTTTGCAGCTTCGGACAACGCCGGCGAACTGGTGCACCCTGTCCTTGTCGATGCCAGTGCAGTAGATTATGTTGGGTTTGAAGCAGAAGACACGGACCGCTGGGGGAGCGGTGAACTGCACCTCGTGGCTGCAGCCCAGTTTCAGGAACAGCTCGCGGCCTTGGCTCTCTGACCTCGCTTTGAAGCCGACCCCGACAAGCTTCAGAAAACGGAAAAACTTGGCTTCCATCGGCGATAAATGAGGAGCTCTTCCAACAGCAAGTCTTTGGGCGCACACTTATGTTCTTCCAACGGTAAGACTTTGGGCGCACACTTATCTCAGGCGAGCGTGCGAAATTTTCCGCCCCCAAGGAAAAGCGCGCGCGCAGCTGGCTTCGGGCACGGGAAAAGAAGCCTTGCGCGGGAAGGATAAGAGTGAGACCGGGAAAAGGACGCGCGCCTGCCTGCTTCGTGCTTCTCCTGCTCTCAGACGGCCGCTGCCGCTCACCCACCTCCGCCTGCGACCCCTCCAGGAAGCTGCTCCCAACGGCCGCGCTCCTCCCTGTCGGCGCCGGGCAGGTGGATCCGCAGGCCGCGCTCTTCCCCGTCTAGAAGCTCCTCCCCGGGGCCCGTCCCTAAGCTCCTCCCCGCCTAGAAGCGCCTCCCCGCCGGTCGCACTGCACCTCGCCTGGAAGCGCCTCCCTGCTGGTCTCGTCTTTCCGTCGGCGCACCCTTCTCTGTGGGGGTATGGCCCCCGTTATCCACAAGACAAGACATAGGCCGCACCATCAATGGTGGCCCAGCTCACAAGATCAAGACGTGCACGGCACTGGTCGACGTGCATCGCAAGATATTATATAGTACCAAATATGATACTTTCCTTATAACCCTACCCCTCCGGAGTATATAAGGAGAGGCAGGGTCCCCTAGTCGACATCTCCATAGATCTCATATTCAATACAATACACCAAAGACACATGACGTAAGGTATTACGTCGATCAGACGGCCCGAACTTGTCTAAATCGTTGTCTCTGCGCCTTGTGTCACCATCCAATTCCTGATTACGCACACCTCCACCGATCAATCTACCTTCGTAGGATACCCCTTGGAGAACTACCGAGCATCTTTTGTCGACAGTTGACGCGCCAGGTAGGGGCTGTGCGTGCCGATCTATGACGAACCAGATGGCGTACCTCAAGACCAACGTCGTTTGCGGCAACTCATCTTGCTGCGACGGCCTCCTTCAACAACACCTACAACGAATCGGCGGCAGCGTTCAACATGGAAACGACATGGAGCATGACGACCTCAACCGCACCAAGAATTTCCAATTCGGGGTCTCGGTGATCAAGGATCATTTGTCGTGACCAACAAGGAGCGCGTGTACAGGCCACGCAAACTAATCAAGATGAAACTTGCATCTAGACGTGGCTGCATGCGGGCATGCAACAAGATGGCACAAATCGCTCAGGTGCTGGTGTGCAGCGTTTTGCAAGTACATCGACACGCGACAGCATCTCGGCGGATCGATGTGCACATCAGCACTGTCCAGCCCCGACCGACTCCGTCCTGTCAAGTACAACCCCGATTCCCAGGTCCTAGCTCTCGCCGACTCTGCCTCGACCACACACTCGTCCGACGAGGACTCTACGTACTCGCCCGACTATGACTTCGCGCACTCGTCCAACTACGTCAAACCGTCTAAACCCATCAAGCGAGCCATCGAGCCCACATCCTTTTACTTGGATACTACGGCTCAACAACTCCTCAACTCGGTCATGAATCAAGCTAAGTCACACCTTTAATATTCTTCTAAATATTCTCCAATCTTCGTATATCGTTATAATATTTCTCTGAGCTGTTTTCTCCATGTTTGCTCTCCAAACGATTTTCTTTCATGTATACCATTTTAAAGATGACATACAGCTAAGCCTAAGGCGAACCCCCGAACAGTCATGTTGACGCTCGGATGTCCCTAGAGACGGCCTTGTCTCCGGCTCCTCCCTACACGTGCACGAGCGTCTGCCCTCTACGTTATGGGTGGTCGGCAGCGGCTCCTTAGTGACGTTTTGTTCTTCCTACACGCACACGGGCTCCGCGCTCCGCGTTATGGTTAACAAGCTAGCTAGGGATGGAGACTTAGCTACACACTAACTGGTCAGACGGTTTATATTAAATATAAATACATCTTCAGAATAACACTAAGTATTCACACTAACTGATCGTCGAGCTACATACGCTATTTTATCGCCATTGCTGATTTTTCTCCGGAGTTCATATATTTTTACATCATGTACTACCCGTGCTACATATTTGTATTGCAGGATCATCGTCCAGGTGATCGGACCACCTAGTGCTCGGACTTCTCCACCGATCAACTGGTCGGACCACTAGGTTCATGGACTTCGTCGCCGACCAGTTGATTGGACTGTTCGTCGGTCGCTTCTACTCAATGCTCACTTCGCCGCCAACCAGTTGACCAGACTGTTCATCGCTCGTGTTTCATCACCAGCTACGCCGGGGGCTCCTCGGTGCTCGGACATCGCTAGCTACGCCGGGGACTCCTCGGTGCTCAGACATCGCCAGCTACGCCGAGGGCTCCTCGGTGCTCGGACGTCGCTAGCTACGCCGGGAACTCCTCGGTGCTCGGATGCCGCCAGCCACGTCGGTTACTCCTCGGCGCTCGGACATCGCCAGCTACGCCGAGGACTCCTCGATGCTCGAACATCGCTAGCTACGTTGGGAACTCTTCGGTGCTCGGACATCACCAGGTACGCCGGGGACTCCTCGGTGCTCGGACATCGCCAGCTATGTCGGGGGCTCCTCGGTGCTCGGACATCGCCAGCTACGCCGGGGACTCCTCGGTGCTCGGACATTGCTAGCTACGCCGAGAACTCCTCAGTGCTCGGACATCGCCAGCTATGCCGAGGACTCCTCGGTGCTTAGGCATCGCCAGCTACGCTGGGAACTCCTCGGTGCTCGGACATCGCCAGCTACGCCAAGAACTCCCTTGGTGGTCGGATCTTTCTACGTCTCATCGGTGTGCTATCAAGCTATTCTATGCTGTTCGGATTAGGGTGCTGATCTTGGGTAGCACGTCTGGGGTCTTGATACGCGCATGTCAGACGGCGTCGACAAGCTTTCAGACTTCTTTTTCTTTGATCCTGCTACAAGATTCATTCTTCATCTTTTAGCAGGCTCGGAGACTAAGTGGGCACACTTCACCTTGCGGTGAATGTGTGCTTTTCAATTCAGGGTCCGCCCATGGACTGGTTGCCTGCTCGGCCGGTCTTCTGCCTTTCTTCTACTTTCTGACCCTAGCACCACGTGACTACGTCACCTACTGTCAGGCTCGGGGACTAGCTGTGGGGGGTATGGCCCCCGGTATCCACAAGACAAGACATGGGACATACCATCGGAGGTGGCCTAGCCCACAAGATCAAGGCGTGCACAGCACTGGTCGATGTGCACCGCAAGATATTGTATAGTACCAAATATGATACTTTTCTTGTAACCCTACCCCTCCAGAGTATATAAGGAGAGGCAGGGGTCCCCTAGTCGACATCTCTATAGATCTCATATTCAATACAATACACCAAAGACATAGGGCGTACGGTATTACGTCGATCAGACGGCTCGAACCTGTCTAAATCGCTGTCTCTGTGCCTTGTGTCACCATCCGGTTCCTGATTACGCGTACCTTCACCGATCAATCTACCTTCGTGGGATACCCCTCGGAGGACTGCCGAGCATCTTTTGTCGACACTCCCGCAAGCGCATCCCTCCCCGATGGTGTCCTCTGGTCCTCCCTAAGCAGTAGCCCCAAGGTCAGTCCCCTCCCCTGCTCGCTGCTCCCCTCCCCCTGCTCTGAAGCTGAATACTCTAGATGCCTGAATGCTCTGAATGACTACTCTAAATGACTGAATGTTAGAGAGCCTGATCAGTGCTCTGAATCTGAATGTATGCCTAGCGAACACTGAGGGAGCGAATCTACTGAGAAGGAATTCAGATGATGTGGGATGGGAATATGGGGTTCTTGTTGATGCTAACAACAAGGACAAGGTGAAGTGCAAACTCTGTGACAAAGTGATGCAAGTAGGGATTTACAATAAATTTGATTACAACATGATTGTTTGTTGTTTTCATCTAACAATAAGTGGCTACTAACTAATAGAGGTGTTTTTATTTATTTCAGCATCATGATGGCGGCTGTATAGAACTGAAACACCAGCTTTACAGAAGATGGCTACAAGGATCCTATCTTTGACATCAAGCTCTTCTGGTTGTGAAAGAAATTAGAGCGGGATTGAAGGGGTTAGTACCTGTCTACCTGAAAATTGCAGCAGCATTACAATTAAATTGCAGACCTAAAAATGCTCTTATTTTAAATTTATAGGTATACACTAAGAATATGCTCATGCGTTATTACTAGGACATTTAAGACAGAAATGCTCTTAAATTTATTTCAGCATATTTGCAGACCTAATAGGACAAAAAAAAAGACAGAAATTTTGTCGCTTTGTTATTACTAGCAAATATGCTCATGCGTTGTGACGGGAGAAAAAAGTACCAAACGACATTTAAGAAAAACAAGGACTGAAATAATACATACATCTTTATATTTTACTCTGTATAAAATTTCGTCTAGAATTATGCTTGGAAAGATATTTGTTAGACTAAACTGAACAACTAACTTAAGATTTCAGTCCACGGTTTGATTGAATGAACCATATCGGCTAAGCAAGGTTGTAACAATAAGATACATTTTATTTTTAATTAGAACTGTACCACCAATAGTTTGGTGATGAAAAAAATATATTTCTTAAAGAAGAGGTCAAGGGCTTAAAGACATATAATATTATTATATTTTTTATTACATTATTATTGATATTTACGGGGAACGACTAAATTCGAATAAGAAGTTGAAAACTGACGATTGAAGTGGATGCTTATAAAGTTTAGAAAAAGAACGGACGAAACCAGTTCGAACAGGGACGCGTGAAAAAAAAGAGCATACCTAGTCCGGACGAGCCTTCGATTTGATCGTTGTTTTTGTTGAAGAATATATGTATGGTTGGGGCAACGCTCGCGACGGCTATGGTGAGCTTGAGACGTTCAATGCTAGCGCAACAATTGCTTCTTGCTAGGCTACAGTTGCTGAAAAGCACTGTACCTATAGTATTTTTTTTATGTCAACCTTGTAGCAGCAGCAGCGGTAGCTCAAATAGTTTGCTTTAAGATAAGTCAAACATGTCATTAGTCTTTTTTTTGCGAGTAACCGACATTATTCTAACTCGTCGAACGTGCATGCGCACGCCCGGCATGCCTAGCACAACCGGCGCAGGTGCTAGCGCTGCCTCTCTCTTCTTAGCCGTGCAGTTTGCTCACTTCTCTTTTTTCTTTTTGGTGTGATGTGATTTGGATTGTTTTGCTTATTATTGATTGATTCAAAGTTAGATATGTGCCCATGCGTTGCACGGTTTTCACTAGGCTTAGACGTACGTATTATGAAATCTACAAATCTAATTACATAAAAATATGAAACATGTTTCATGATTTTTATCACACGTATCATATGGATCTAGTTTGTCTACGGTGACCTACATGGGTTTGCGGTTTAGACGTACATATTATGAAATCTACATATCTAATTGCACAAAAATATGAAGCCAGTTTCATGATTTTTATCACACGTATCGTATGGATCTAGTTTGTAAAAACCAAATAAAATTGGTTTACTTTTTTTAGTATATTTGTGATTTATTATTATGTATTTTATAAGTTTAAGTTGTTTTGAAAAACTGAATTCAGTGCTCGATCCAGCAGACAGGCAAGAGTGTTGCTGCTAGTGTCCTAGGCAATTATGTCGGAAGGACTTGGTGTTTGTCAGAATGGAACAAGGAGGTAAAGCAACTTATCCGGGCTATGGAAAACACTAAAATACATAAATACTTTTTTTCTTATTTTCTTTACCCTTTTTCATTTCACCCACACGAGCGGCCGGACGGACAGGCAAATTATGTACGTAATAATTGATTGCACAACGAGCTTGAGTCGTATTCGTATTCTTGTACGGGCATTAATGTAACATGGACGTATTATGTATGGGAAGTAAAAAGTCGGGTTGAAAGAGACGCTTTGCTATATAGAAAGTAAAATAAGATTTTGTATAATTTATTTTCTATATGAATTAAGATTCCTATTCCTATTCAGTTTATTCTGGCTCGGAGAGATCTATTTTGCCCTAACTATCTACGGTCATTTAAGTCTAGACGGAAGAAACTCTCAATTACCGGTAGTTAGGGTGAGATGGACGAAGGTAGTTAGGGAGAGGTGGACGAAAAAAATAACTAAAAATTTTACCTCTTTATTATTAAGTATAGAGGTATATATATATATAGAGATATAGATATAGATTAGGTATAGATGTACATAGTCATATGGACTCGACGAGACAACTTGCCAAAAAACAATTATTTCCTTTAACCTTTCATGCTCCACTCTAGTTAAATATAACAAAATTAATTATTTAAATAATGCTATGAACTTAGAAAAAAAGACTAAAACAAATAATTCATCTCCATATGCAGACTATAACAATGTAGATTGGTCTTATATATATAATACAAAGTCACTTTAGTTTGGTTAGCGTAGTCAGGCACATGCATCTAACCACACATATTTTTTCTAAACTATCAGACAACAGTTTTTGCCACACAACTCACCCGGTACTTCAATGAAACAGGCCCTAAATTCTGCATCTCAGCAACCTAACAAAAAAAAGTTGCATCTTTTTTCTTATTATTAGGTGTCAAGCTGCTGAAAATGTTTAATCGACTAAAATTATCACTTTCGTGTGTTAAGAGAAATACGTACTCCCTCTATCTCAAATTATAAATCATTCTAACTTTTTTTTGAGAGTCAAAACATCTCAAGTTTGACATCAAATAGATATACTATAAAATATAATTAATAAAGGATCTAATAATACTTATTTGGTATTATAAATGTTATTATTTAATTATATAAATTTAGTGAAACTTGAGATGCTTTTACTTTTCAAAATGTTGGAATGATTTATAATTTGGGACCGAGATAGTAATAGTAGTAAATAAAGGCAAACCATCTTTCGATGTAACTCCCTGCAGATAATTGGGGAGCACCGAAGTAGAGACGTGCCTTCCAAGTTCCAGAGTTATTGCTACTTTTCTGTGCTGATGTTAGATTTTGGAGCGTTGGAAAAAAAAAAGAGTAGTATGCGTTGAACACTTGAGCTGTTGAAATAAGTCCAGAGTGATGTGATCTTTTTTTTGTGTGTGTGTGACTCAGAGTGATGTGATCTTTTGCTAATTTTTAAAGAGTGGGTGACATAGCGAAAGCTTTTGACTAAAACTCTCGCCTTTTAGATTATTTGCCAAAATTGCACTCCCTAAAGCTCTCAACGGTTTTAGTCCGCGCGATGAAATTGTCAAAAGTCAAGTTGTCTTGACTTAAGCTCCTTGAGACCTTGACTACATATAGTATATTTCTTAAACTCGGTCCCATTTGCAGATTTGCTGTTGAAACGTATGGCTATGGCAAATGCTAAACGCAGAGCTTTCCTATGTATTTTCTAAACTTAATAAGCTTTTTCTGTGAAATCCGCGTGTAGTTGTGGTTGGGGTAGCCACGGCCACGGGAAAGGCGATTCCGCGGCGTTGGGTCGGTAACCGTCCGGAGCAGAACGCACCAACCAACCATCGCTCAATAACCGAACACAGTGGCTCGCCCGGAGCCAAAAGAATTGCCAGCCATCTTCGCGCTTGAAACAAGCTGGTGTGGTTGGCGTTGCTGTGACTGCTAGTTGTGAAGCTTCAGCATTTATTTTTTTAGTATGAAATCCTTCGATGTGTTGGTGATCGATCTAGTAAAAGGAGAACTTGGGCTTGTGTCCAAGCAGGCTAGCACACTGAATTTTTTTTTTTCGTTTTTTTAGTTGAGTACTCCACTCCATTTGCATGACTGAAGTTGGTACACACACCTGGTCGTTGTCGTCAGGCGTCAGCATTGCCCTGGCGGAGGCAAATGGACAGCCGCCAGCGCCGGGGCGCCGGGCCGCCTCTTCACTCTTGTGCAGCGGCCAAGCGTCGTCGTCCCGAAAGGCTCGAAGGCGTCCCGTTTACATCCAGGTGTGCTTATGGTGCAACACGTGGTGACGTGACAGCAGGGGCCGTTAGCCCGTGGCTGGGTTCCAAACGGCCGATTTTTTTGTTTTTTAGTCCTTTATTTAAAATTTTTTTTACATATGTATCCCCGAAGATATGATTTCAAAATCTAAACTCTTAGCTCGGCGTCATCGTTGGTGACGCCAAGCTTACACGTCTCGCCACCATAGATTCTGGCGTCTAGGTCTTAGGCTCGACGCAGATGTGGAGGTGACTTGGCAGGCAGCTTGGCGCCGAGATTGACGCCATAGATCTTGACGCCGAGCTTGACGCCGTGGTTATGGACGTCGAGCCCCGTCTTACGTATGGGCCCTCCCTTCCTTTATCTCTTCCTCTCTCTATACCGCTCCCGAGCCAGCGCTGCCGCACCGTCGCGCCCGTCGCCGTGCGTAGCCCCAGCCGCCCGCTCCCGCCGGCCACCGCGCCCGTGCCGGCCCCCGCGCCCGCACCGGCCCCCGCCGTGCCGGTCGCCCGCGGCCCCAGCCCGCTCGCGCCGCCTCGCCGCGCGGAGCGCCGTCCGTCCCGCGCCCACCGCGCGCCGTCCCTCCCGGCCCGCGTGGCCTCATCCGTCTCGGCTTGCCACGTCCGCCGCGTGCATAGGCGCTACCTCCGACAACCCCGGCCGAGACACGGCCCCTGCTCCCAGTGCAACGCGACCTCGCCGTCGTTGCATTGACTTGGACAGATAAAATTTTTAAATATGCAATGTAGGTACTTAGTTAGCTTGAATTGTGGTGCTACTTTAATTATTTGGTAGTTTCTAGTAAATTTGATGATGTAGGTAGTTGATTTAGTTAGTGAGATAGATATAGTTAAATAGCTAGTGACATATGTACATAGATATAGTTATTAGATAGCTAGTTGATTTAGTTAGTGAGATAAATATAGTTAGATAAATATAGTTAGATAGCTAGTGACATAGTTATTTAGGGTGTAGTTGGTTAGTATCTATTAGAGAGGTACTATATAGCAGCTACTTTGGACTAAAAGAACTGTATTTCAATTTTTGTTTGAACTATTAGATGAACAACCTAGTGAGCATATATCATGGAGACACCATGGAAAGAGATCGCTATGTATATGTTGAGTTTGTTGAGATGTAAAGTGTGCCTGTGTTATTCAATGTGAAGCCACCATTTAGTGAGTGTTGATGTTTGACCACCGATAGCCTGCCACGGGGGTACCCGGGGCAGTATGTTCGGGCTTCAGCATATGCGGAACTCGACGGTTAACGCAAGAGACAGTCGATTTATCCTGGTTCGGACCCTTAATCGTTGATCGAGTAATAGCCCTACGTCTAGTCGGCGTTAGCCTTTACGTTGGATTGATTGTAAAGTGTTGTGTTGTTTTTGTCCCTAGGAACCCTGTCCTCCTTTATATAATCAGGAGGTCAGAATCCTAGTCGGTTTACAATGAGAGTTCCTAGTAGGATTACAGAATAATACTACTACTAAGATTACAGGGGAAGAATCCTAGTTAGACTATATCTTCCCCCTTCCTTGCGAGGTATCCCATGGGTCCCGCACCGATAAGCTCCCGAGCACTTCATGGTTGAGCTCTGAAAGCCTCATCTTGTTCCTTCAGGTCTCGTCGAGCAGGAACAAGCATCGTCCGAGTGCTTTCTTGAGCGAAACCGTGTAGCGCTTCGTAAGATCTTCGCGTGGTGTGTACCTTTTTAAAGAAAAAAGTACTCTCATTTGGGTGTAGCCCCCGAGCCTCTTGCTGTTTGGCACAAGGAGCTGGAGGGTCTTCTCTTGAAATCGCTCTGATTCTTTATCGAAGGGCTCCTGAGCATATACCCGGGTTCTTTATCAAAAAGAGCTCGGATATAGCCATGTCCGGGTTCTTTTTGTCGTGTGGTCTTGAAGTGGTCTGTCTTGAAGAAGTCTTCTGAGTGATGTGCACTTTTTTGAAGGAAAAAGTGCACTCACTGAGTGTAGCCCCCGAGCCTCTTGCTATTTGGAATAAAAAGTTGAAGGGTCTTGAATCTTATGTTGTTTGAAAAACTACTGTCTTGAGGAAGTCTTCTGAGTGATGTGCGCTTTTTTGAAGGAAAAAGTGCACTCACTGAGTGTAGCCCCCGAGCCTCTTGCTGGGTTCTTTTATCCAAAAAGAACTTGGATATAGGTTCTTGGCATGTTCTCTGGTAGTCTACTGTTGTCAGATGTAGTTATATGGTGGTGGGTGATAGTAAATGTTGTTTGTTCACAAGTTGTACAGTGTTGGTATATTCTTCAGAATATGCTCGTTCTTGAGTACTGTTCCTTCACGCCTGAGTCCTCTTTTATTGAATTATATCTTTTCACTGTGTCCTTTATTAGGTTTGTTCTGTTGGTGCTCCTAGTCCATGTGCACCGCTTCTTTTGGCCTATAAATATCCTCCTTGTGTGCTGTTTTGATTCATCGAGCATTCTGTTGCGTGGTCTGAAGTCTCCATAGTCATGAATATGGTAGTTTGTAAAGTAGAGCAGCCTCCGGGTGTATTTTGCATTTCTTGTGTATGTTGCCATAGCTGGAGGGAGTCTTGTGATAGGGATTAGAGGTAGGCTAATCCCACAGCAACATTGTACTTGGAAGTCCGTGGCGGTAGTCGGAGGGAGTCTTGTGATGTGGGATGCGTTCCTTCATCTGATAGTTCTGGGTTGATCCTCATCGCCTACCCTAAGACTGTCCGGTGCAGATCAACACCATATCTAGCATCACATCGGACTTGGGTAGACAGATGCCTGCCAGCCTTCTCTGCTCCATGTTGTCCCGCCGTGCTGCTGATTTCCGCCTTAGATGCACTACGTCCGTCCTTTGAAGAAAATAGTGTAGCCGAGAGCGGTCTGTTCTACCGAGTAGCGATTTGGAACACGTAGTCATTCCAGAGCCTAGCCGTATCCGGGTTCCTCTTTACTACCTTGCTTGTCGTAGTACCGAGTTCGTTGGGTCTTATAAGATGTGTAATCTTCTATTTTTTGAAACCATTTATAATGGAAAGAATCTTGTCTTCTGAGTTGTTATTCTTTATCCTCCTGAAGTCCCGGTTGTTTATGAGATTCCTGAGTTCTTTCTATAAGGACCGGGTTATTGCGTTCTTTGTGAGGTAACCCTTCTTTACTTCATGGTTGATGAGTTCTTTTTGTAGCAATATGATAACTCCGCCATGGTGCTGAATGGATAAGTCTAAAATCTGCCCGTTGAACTGTACCGTTGTGTAGATTTGTGTCGTCCATCATTTTAGCTGTGTTAGTAAATGGACCGCTGTGTCCTCATGCTGTGTTAAAACAGGCCTGGTGGGCCATGTTTTTACTTGTGTAAAATCTATTTAAGGGCCTTTCCTCTTCTTCTTCCTCACTGCCCTAATTTTCCTTTGAAACCCTAGTCCTCAAACTTCCATCGCCGTCATTATTGCCGTCATCTGAGCGCTGCCGTCTGAGTCTTCTCGATTCTTAGTGCCCCATTGCTTTTGCTAGTATATGGGCAGGAAGAAGTCGGCGAGTAAGTCCTAGGCGACCTTTGTCGACGAGGAAGCATCGCTCTCCGTTATTGAAAATCAAGAATTCATGGCCATGAGGGCTGTTCAGAAGGTCTGGCCCACTCCAACAACGACTGAAGATCAGCTTCGCGAGCTCATTAGCGATGGTCTGATTCAGAGCAAGGATATTGCTGATTGGAGAGCTCCAGGCGAGCATCGGGTCCCTACTCTAGGTCCTGGTGAGATTATTCTTTTTGTCTGCTTTATCCATGCCGGTCTCTGCCTTCCTGCTTCTGCTTTTCTTCACCGATTTCTCAACTATTTTGGGATTAGCCCAAACCATCTTGCTCCCAATGATGTCCTTCATCTTTCTGTTTTCGTTCATCTTTGTGAAACTTTCCTTGAAATTCCTCCTTCTCTTTGTCTCTTTCGTTACTTCTTTCGCCTGAAGCCACAACCCCACCGCGATGACACCAATGTTCTTGGTGGCTGTGGGATTCAGTTTCGCTAGGGTCTTAAGAGCAAATTCTTTGACTATAACTTGGTTGATTCTATGAGGGATTGGCGTGCTAACTGGTTTTATGCCGCCAACTTGATTCCTCCTCTTTCCGTTCATTCTGGATCTGGTCCCTTGGTTAATGACCGATGGGAAAAGAACCATGTGACGACGACTGAGGTCTAGGTGATCAAGCTGTTTCTTGAGAGGATTTGTACTCTGAAACAACGAGGCTTGACCGGCTTTGGGATTATTTCTAGTTTTCTTCGCCGCCGAGTTCAACCTCTGAAGGAGCGAGAAAACTATGGTTTTGAGTACTCTGGGGCAGAGGACCCTTCTCGTATGGTCCCTGCCCTTGAGTTGACTGATGAGGAGGTGTTCGAGCGTCTTTAGAAGATGCTGAAAGGAGTAAGCGTCGTCCTGCTTGCTGTCCTTGAGTACAGTGCTAACAACCCGCCCCCTATTGTGAGTTGTTCTTTTCTTATGTGGGTACTTTTGAATGTCTTTTGTTGTATCCACTTTTTGCTTAATCTTCCTTGTCTTGTTGTTTTACTCTTTTATAGGAATTGGGGCGTAATTTTACTGATCCAATTCCCCTTGATGATTTCCCTGCAAATGTGGAGGCTGGGGGTAGTCTTGCTAGGGGCGTCCTTGACCAGTAAGTTTTAGACCACCACAATATTTCCTAGCGTTTCTTCCGTAAACCTTGATGTATATGTAGAGTATGTTCCTCGTCCAGTTCCTCGAGCTCCTCGTACTTTTGGAAAGAGGGGGCGAGCGGATAGTTCTTCTTCTGCTCCATCTGCTACCAAGAAGTCTCGCCAGTCGAGTACTCATCTAGGTACTCTAGTTGTAGCTAGCATGCTCTTAGGTGAGCATATTAATACGCTCTATCCTTTTGTTGTTTGTTTTTATCTTTGACTGAGTACTTTTGTCCTTTTTTAGCTGGTGCTATGGTTGCCTTGGTCAAGAGTGAGGAAGAAGAGGATGATGATGCTGCCCTCGTTACTCGTCGATGAGTTCTTTTCTTGTTTTCCTATTGTTGAACCCCTCTTTTTGTTTTGACTTTGGTCTTGTTCTCTTGTAGTAAGCGATCATCGGGTTCGAGTTCTTCTGGGGCTCCAGTACTGGCCGTGCCGCTCTCGTCGTAGGGTGGTGGTGATGTTTTTGCCGCTATAGTTCCCCCTCTTAGGTCCTCTGTTGGTTTTTTGAAGAAGAGGGTAGCTGAGTGAGTGATTCCTTGTCATGCTTCTTTGCTTCTATTTTCTTTTTCCTGACTCATATTCTTATCGTTGAGTTTTCTTATCATCTTGCAGACCCTCGCCTTCTCTTATTCCTCAGCCGCCCTCTTGTCAGCCCTCTGGTGTGCCCCCACGTACTGAGTCAAAGGACTCGAAAAGTATGGTTGGTGAGGTGGTCGTGAGGAAGACGGGGCCCCCTGGTGATCTTGCTGCTTTGGATCTGCTAACTCCGGGGGTGACCGTGGCCATGGGAGTGGATCCATCTGAGGAGGTAGCCGGGGCTTCCTAGGATATGGCCCTGGTTCTTCCTTCTTTGCCTGTGCCGGCTTCTCCTTCTGCCTCTCTTGGTACCGGTGCTCCGTGTTTGGATGATGATGTGTTGCATCAATTTGATGCTACTCATCGGTTGTTAGAGCTAACCGCCGCCTGGGGAAGCCTATCGACCCTTGTGACTTCTTTTGGGGAAAGCTCCAGGTAAGTTTTTCTAAAGTTCTTTCTTTGGATGTTCATTTTTCTTCTGTCCTTATGTCTTGTTTTTCTCTCTCTTTTTGCTCAGTCTTTTTCTTATGATCATACCGACTTCTTTTTCTCGTCTGAAAACAAGAAAAAGTTGTCTTCTGAGGTGAGTACCCTAAAGGCAGAGCTTGACCTCTGTCGGGCTGAGTTGGAGATCGAGCGTCAGACGCATCAGAAGGAGGAGAAGGCTCTCCATGACTAGGTAATTGAGGCAAAAAAGCAGAGGGATGCAGCTATCCAAGAGGCCTTGAAAAACGTGGAGACCATGAAGAAAGAGTGCACTGGTATTGCGAGTTCTTTTTTGTTTCCTTTTGTATTCAAACTTGCCTTTCTGCTGACTTGTTTTTTTATTGCCTGGCCTAGTTCTCTGAGTTGAAAAGCAGAAGCTCTCGGAGGGTATCGAGGAGATAAAGACACTTGTTCGTACTAACCACAATAAGGCTGAGGAGGTAATTACTCGAGCTGAAGAAGAACTCATGCTTGCTAAGTTGATTAGGTGTGGAGCTGACAGAGATCTTGTGTAGGCCTAAAAAACTATCGAAGCCTTGACTAGCAAGCTGGCGACGGCTACTAAGAACTAGAATGCTTTGTGGAAATCCTTTCGGTCAGTAGCCGGTCTTCTCCGAACTTCCGCGGATGATGGTCAATCTTGGGCTCAGTTTATTCCCCAAGTGTCGACCCATTTCTAGGAGTTTGTGAAGAGGTGCGCCCAACTGTGTACCAGGAATGTTCTTGCCTAGGTCCAGGTTATTTCTCCGAAGTTTCCTTTATCTAAGGTTGCTGATGAAGCCGAGAGTCAAGAATACCTAGATGCTGTTGAGAAGGTGGAGCCCGAGGACGAAGATTTAGCCAGGAGGATTGTTGATAATCTTAACATTGATATCTCTTCTCCTGATGACAATGCTTGATGTAATTGACCTTTGTGCTCCAGCTTCTGTAATAGAACACTAAACTTCTTTTTGAATGAAGATTGAATGAAGATTCTTTATTTTTTGTTGATGTCTTCTTGATCTGTCGAGTGCTTCTATGGCTTTCATTTGTGCCATGAAAAAACTCGGTATATGTAGGTCGTTGTTTTGACAAACTTTCTTGATTTGATGAGTGCTTGTCTGGCTTTTGTCTATGACTTGTAAGCAACTTTGCCTGTATTTCTTTGTCTTGTAAACAATCTAGTTTAGGTAGATCATTGTCTTGACAAACTTTCTTGATCTGTTGAGTGCTTTTTTGGCTTTCGTTTGTGCCGTGTAAACAACTTAGTATAGATCTTTGTGTTCTTGTTAGTGTTGAAAAGACTTAGGACCGGCGATCTCAAGTATCTTCAGCTTCTTCTTTTTGGCTTAACTCAGGATGTGGTCATCATTTGGTCCTTTCCCTGGTTGCAAAAAACATCCTAGGATCAACAATCAGCCCCCGAGCACTTCATGGTTGAGTTCTGGAAGCCTCATCTTGTTCCTTCAGGTTCTGCCGAGTAGGTACAAACGTTGTCTGAGTGCTTTCCTGAGCGAAACCGTGTAGCGCTTCTTGGGATCTTATGAGTGTGGCCCCTGAGCCTCTTGGTATTTGGAACAAGGAGCTGGAGGGTCTTGCTCAGGCTTAATTTTAGTCATTTTCCTTTTTGGTTTGGGTATCAGCTTATTAGCTAACCTCATCGGCGGGCTCAAGCATCTTTTCAGCTCTTTTGCTCTCGGTCGGTATGCTCAGGCATATTTTTAGCCATTTTGCTTTTTTGGTTTGGGTGTTAGCTTACTAGCTACCCTCATCGGCAGGCTCAAGCATCTTTTCAGCTCTTTTGCTCTCGGCCGGTATGCTCAGGCGTATTTTCAGCCATTTTGCTTTTTGGTTCGGGTGTTAGCTTATTAGCTACCCTCATCGGCGGGCTCAAGCATCTTTTCAGCTCTTTTGCTCTCGACCGGTATGCTCAGGCGTATTTTCAGCCATTTTGCTTTTTGGTTCGGGTGTTAGCTTATTAGCTACCCTCATCGGCGGGCTCAAGCATCTTTTTGGCTCTTTTGCTCTCGGCCAGTATGCTTAGGCGTATTTTCAGCCATTTTGTTTTTTGGTTCAGGGTTAGCTTATTAGCTACCCTCATCGGCGGGCTCAAGCATCTTTTCTGCTCTTTTGCTCTTGGCTGGTATGCTCAGGCGTATTTTCAGCCATTTTGCTTTTTGGTTCGGGTGTTAGCTTATTAGCTACCCTCATCGGCGGGCTCAAGATCTTTTTAGCTCTTTTGCTCTCGGCCAGTATGCTCATTGGAAACAACTCGGGGAAAGCCATAATAAGACATATGTTGTCGAGAAAGAACCTTCTTTATTGATCAAGAACATTGATAAGTCATAATAGTACATATGTTGTCGAGGAGCACCATCTTTATTGATCATGAACATTGATGTCTTGTGGCTTGTATATATATTCTTCCTTGAGTTATTTTCATGCGTAGAATCTTCTTAGCTGGCTGATGTGCCATGTATTGTTGACTTCTTTTCCATCTTCAGTTATCAACTTGTATGTGCCTGGTCCGGTGACTTTTGTGACGATAAAAGGACCTTCCCATGGACTGAGTAGTTTATGGCGTCCGTCATTTTTTTGTATTCTTCTTAGTACTAGGTCTCCGACTTTTAATGATCGAGGCTGGGTATTCTTGTTGTAGTGGTGTCTTAATCCTTGGAGGTATCTTGCTGATTGAAGGGTAGCATTTACTCTGACTTCTTCTGTATTGTCGAGCTCTAATCTTCGGGTTTGTTCTGCTTCTTCTTTGTCATATTGTTCTATCCTTGGTGACGTCCAGATCAAGTCAACAGGTAGTACGACTTCTGATTCGTAAACTAGGAAAAAAGGTGAGTATCTGGTGGCTCTGCTTATTTGAGTCCATAGCCCCCATACGACCTTGGGTAATTCTTCAATCCATTTTGATCCATAGTCCACTAGTTCTTCATACAATCTTGGTTTTAATCCGGCTAGTATGAGTCTATTAGCCCTTTCTACCTGTCCGTTGGCCTCTGGATGTGCGACTGATGCGTAATCTATTCTGAAGCCGTAGTCCTATGCCCAACTTTGGAATTCTGTGGCTGTGAAGGGAGAACCCAAATCTATGATGATTCGATTGGGCATGCCGAAGCGGTGCATAATGTCTTGGATGAACTCGACTGCTTTGGCTGCGCTGTATTTTGCGAGTGGTTTGTATTCAATCCACTTGGTGAACTTGTCAATTGCTACGAAGATGTACTTGAAACCGCCTTTTGCTTTCTTGAGACGTCCTACTTGATCCAGCCCCTAGCAGGAGAAAGGCCAAGCGGGTGGGATGCAGATGAGATTGTGAGCTGGCACATGAGCTTGTCTTGCGAACATTTGACAACCTTTGCATCTTCTGACAAGTTCTTCTATGTCTTTCAAAGCGGTTGGCCAGTAGAATTCGGTGCGGAATGCTTTGTCGACTAGTGTTCTTGAAGAGGCATGATTTCCACAGTAACCTGAGTGTATTTCGTTTAGGATCTCTTTGCCCTCTTCAAATGAGACACATTTTAGGAGTACTCCTGATGATACGGCTCTTATGTAGAGTTTGTTTCCCACTAGGATGTAGTTCTTGCTTCTATGAACAACTCAGGTAGCTTCTTCTTTTTCCGCTGGCAACTTATTCTCTTTGATGTAATCAATAAAAACCTAGGTCCATGAAGTGGTGATTACCAAAATCTAGGTACCTTTAGCTGAGATTTCAGGGGTTATCTCACTGGATTGTTTGATAGAGGGAGCTGATAACTCCTCTATGAATACACTGGGTGGGACCTTTGCCCTGTCCGATCCAAGCTTGGCGAGGACGTCTGCCGCAATATTAGAATCATGCAGGACGTGTAGAATTTCTAATCCTTGAAAATGTTTTTCGAGCTTTCGTATTTCAGCACTGTAAGCGCCCATGTTTTCTTTGGTGTAGTCCCAATCTTTATTGACTTGATTGATGACTACTGCTGAATTGTCGTAAACGAGTAAACGCTTGATTCTGAGGGTAATTGCCACTCGTAGCCCATGGATGAGGGCTTCGTATTCTGTTTCATTGTTTGTAGCTTGCCATAATATCTGAAGGACGTACTTGAGTTGTTTTCCGTCTAGAGAAATGAGGAGAACGCCTACACCGGCTCCGCCTAGCTTGAGTGATCCATCAAAGTACATCTTCCAATGATCAAGGATGGTATTTGACATAGGTTGTTGAATTTCTGTCCACTCGACAACAAAATCAGCTAGGGCTTGAGATTTAATTGCCTTCCGTGGGGTGAAATCGATATTGAGAGCACAAAGTTCAACTGCCCACTTAGATATGCGCCCTATTGTGTCTCTGTTGTGTAGGATGTCTCTGAGTGGGAAATCTATCACCACGATAATCTTGTGGCTTTCAAAATAGTGGCGAAGCTTGCGTGAAGTGATCAGGAGGGCGTAGAGTAGTTTTTGCATATGCGGGTACCAGAATTTTGATTCTGATAGTACTTCGCTGATGTAGTATACGGGGCATTGTACTTTATATACACACCCTTCTTCTTCTCTTTCTACGACAATCGCTGTGCTGATCATAGTAGAAGTTGCCGCAATGTACAGCATCATGTCTTCGTATTTCTTTGGAGGTGTGAGAATAGGTGAGGAAGTGAGGTATGCCTTGAGCTTCTTGAAAGCTTCATTGGCTTCTTCTGTCCACTCGAACTTGTCTATCTTCTTTAGTAGTTTAAAGAAAGGTAACCCTTTTTCGCTGAGTCTTGATATGAAACGATTAAGGGCCGCCATGTAGCCTGTTAGCTTTTGCACATCTTTGACACTTCGAGGAGGGCCCATCTCTGTTATGGCTCGAATTTGTTCGGCGCTCGCTTCGATTCCACGATGACTGACCAAGAATCCAAGCAGTTGTCCTGAAAGAACTCCGAATACACACTTGTTTGGGTTCAATTTCCACCTCCATCTTTTTAGGTTTTCAAAGGTTTGCCTTAAGTCTTCAATTAGTGTATCTGGGTTCTTTGTCTTTACTACTACATCATCCACATATGCCTCTACGTTTTCGTCGATTTGATCACCAAGGCACGTTTGGATAGCTCTTTGGTATGTGGCACCAGCATTCTTGAGTCCAAATGACATGGTTTTGTAGCAGTAGGCACCAAATAGAGTGATGAAAGATGTCTTGCTCTGGTCTTGTTCCTTTAATGCGATTTGGTGATATCCTGAATAGCAATCAAGGAAGGATAATAGGGCAGATCCTGCTGTTGAATCAACTATCTGATCAATGCGTCATAGCCCAAATGGATCTTTCAGGCAGTGTTTGTTGATATCAGTGTAGTCGACACACATGCGCCACTCGTCCATATTCTTTTTCTGTACTAGAACTGGGTTTGCTAGCCAATCTGGATGGAGGATTTCTCTGATGAATTCGGCTACCATTAGCTTTGTGATTTCTTTTTTAATTGTTGCCTTCTTGTTGGGTGAGAATCGTCGTAGTCATTGCTTCGTAGGCCTGGAGCCTTCATTGATATCAATTCTGTGCTCAGCCAACTCTCTTGGGACACCTGGCATGTCGGCCGGCTTCCAAGCGAATATATCTTTGTTGTCCTGAATAAAGTTGGTGAGCGCGAGTTCCTATTTTGCCGACAGGTGGGTGCTGATGGTTGTCGTTTTGGAGGGATCACCGGTGCCTAGGTCGATTTGCTTGACGTCAGCTTCTTTTGGTGGTGCTAGGATGCTGGGTTTTTAGCCGGTATCTCTAGCTCTTCTGGGGTCATTTCTGCTGCAACAATGGCTATTTCTTTTCTTCCATCGGTAGCCTGTGCTTTTGCTGCAATTTGGATTGCCTGAACGTCGCAGTCAAAAGCACGCTTCAAATCACTCTGAAGAGAAAGGACACCGTTAGGTCCTGGCATCTTAAGCAATAGGTACGGATAATGTGGTATCGCCATGAATTTTGCTAGTGCTGGGCGCCCGAGGATTACATGATATGATGAATCAAAGTCTGCAACTTCAAACTTGGTGAACTCTGTACGGTAGTTCGAGGGAGTCCCAAAAGTAACCGATAGAGTGATTTGTCTAAGTGGCATTGCTGCCTTGCCGGGTACTATGCCATAAAAAGGCATGCTTGTTGGTGTAGTCATCCCGGTGAGTTGTAGTCCCATCTTCCTTAGAGTTTCTAAAAAAATGATGTTGAGTCCGGCTCCCCCATCGATTAGTACTTTCATGACAGTCATACCGGCAATAGTTGGATCTAGAACCAGTGGGTAATGGCCTGTGTTTCCTACACTAGTCCATTAGTCTTCTCTTGAAAATTAGATTGGATACTGTGACCAATTGAGATATCTTGGTGTAGCCGATTCTGCTGCCATGATGGTTCGTAATGCTAGCTTTTCTTGATGTTTGCTTCTAGAATCTGGAACCCCGGCAAAGATTACTGCTACTGTCCCCCTGGATTTTTGGAATCCCTTGTCTTCATGGTTGTCTTCTTCTTTTTTCTGATTGCCTTCTTTGGTATTCTTCTTACTATCTTTTCTTGTGTATCGATCTTTGAAGGTGTGCAATCTCTGATGGTGTGATTTCCTTTGGGGTGCAAGATGCAACGCATGTTTTCAATGTCGTCATACCTTCTAGGCTTGGAAAACTTCCTTGATTTGTTAGTCACTGCTATGATGTTGTCTGGTCCACATTTTCTTTCCTGATGTCTGTTGTTTCGATGATTTTGCTTGTCCGGGTTGTCTTGGTTATTTCTATCTAGGAATCTTTCTCGTGTCTTTTCCTCTGCAGTAATCATCTTTTCCACTGTTCATCTGAATTCTTCATTGTTTATTGGGTTTTCTTTGCAGAAGTCTTGAAATTGCCACCTAGCCATGATTCCGTGAGAAAAAACTTCGATTACTTCTCGTTGGGTGATGTCATGTACTTGAGCTCGTAGTTCACCAAATCATCGATAGTAATTTCTGAGACTTTCACCTCCTTTCTGCTTGAGTCCTTTTAACTCTGTGTGGGTGATTGGGTGTGTAATGATACCCATGAAATTTTCATAGAAAGCTCTTTGCATGTCCTCCCAATTTCTGATTGATCCTAGATTCAATTTGTCAAATCATTGAAGGGGCATGGTTTCTAGGGCCATGGGAAAGAACAAGGTCTTGATGTCATTGTCTCCTCTGGCCAATTCAATAGATTGCGAGTAAATCCTGAGCCACTGCCTTGGTTCGGTCTTGCCATCATACTTGGAGTGGTTGGATGGCTTGAACTTGTGAGGTAGTCGTATTAAAGCAAGTATGTTTGCAAAACAGGGGAATCTATCATGCGTTCTGGCTTCTGTGTATTTTGATTCAGCGCCCCCTTCTTGCCAACTGTTGTCTTGGTGAGAGTAGTTTTGCATGGCTGTTCGAGTAGGTGCTTTGCTTCTGGCCTTTCTTGGTTGTTCGACTCGGTCGTTTTGACTATGGTTTCTTTTACTTTTTCTGTTGTGACTTCCACTTGGTCCAAGTCTATCGAAAGCAGACTTCCTTTGATTTTGATCTTCCTGCTCATGAGATGTTGACCTATCAGGTAGTCTTGAGCGGGCCCTTCCGTCGTGCGTCCTTAGGACTGTTGATCGGAGGAAGTCCCGGAGCTGTTCTTGTTTTTCATTAGGATGTGAAGTCGCCCTAAGTTCTTCTAGTGCTTCTCGGATCTTATCGTAGGGTGTATTCGTCGCTCGTCCTTCTTCGACCTCTCGCTCTGATTTTCTTCTATTATACTTAGCTAGGTCTGACTCATATCTGATCCAAGCTTCCTTACGCTGCTTAGCACGATGTTGATGTCCTTGTTTCAATTTGTTCTTTCTCTCTCTGGCTTGCCTCTGACTCTCGGTCTCACCATCGTGCCCTTGGGTAAATGGTGATATGTTGGACTCAGATTCATCTAAAGACCTAATGTCAGGCGCTTCTAGGGGGACCAATGGTGATCTAGGACGGCGAATCATGAATACTTCTCGAGCGTGAGTTGTTCTATCATCGGCATTGGTTTCCGTACTATCAAAGTTGTTGATAACTTCAGTAGAGGCTTCAAGGTCATAGATTGAGTGTCCTTCTTGGTAGGGTAGAGCTATTGTCGTTGTTGTGTCAACTAGCTAGGTACTGCTATCCTCAGGAACAGAACCTGGCCAGTGGATGATGCAGTCTTGAGATGTTACGGTTAGTATGAGACCTTCCTGAGCTCCTGTCAGTGGTATTCCAAGCATTGGATTAAGGGATCTTTCGAGCTATGCCCGATAAGATGTTGCCATGTTGTCGAGACCGAACAGAAAAGGACCCGTCTTCTTTAAAGTACTCTAAGTGTACTCTGAGTTGTATTCTTGATAGGTTGATGTCGTGTTCCGGAGCCTTATCAAAAAAGAACTCGGTTTTCCAAAAGAACTCGGATAAGACTCCGTCTCGAAAGCGAAGCCTGAGTTTGAATCGGCTGCGTGAAGCCGTGAAATCTGAGTTAGATCGGACATCGCGAGCTGCGTGAATCTTCCAGCAAGCTGATCTATCGTAGTCACCAAAATAGAGAGGTCTTCATAGTAATTCGAATCTTTGAAGAGATGGCTTTGGAGCTTGCCATTGTCATCCGCCTCGCAGATCCATGAGCCGAAGATGAAGGTTGATCCTATCGAGAAGATCATGTTGTCAAGGTCCATCGAGCTCTCGGATACAAAGTCATCGAAAGCCCCTACCTGGCGCGCCAGCTGTCGATGTTTGACCACTGATAGCCTACCATGGGGGTACCTAGGGCAGTATGTTCAGGCTTCAACGTATACAGAACTCGATGGTTAACACAAGAGACAGTCGATTTATCCTGGTTCGGACCCTCGATCGTTGTTTGAGTAATAGCCCTACGTCCAGTCGGCGTTAGCCTTTGCATTGGATTGATTGTAAAGTGTTGTGTTGTTTTTGTCCCTAGGAACCCTGCCCTCCTTTATATAGCCAGGAGGTCAGAATCCTAGTCAGTTTACAATGAGAGTTCCTAGTAGGATTACAGAATAATACTACTACTAAGATTATAGGGGAAGAATCCTAGTTAGACTAGATCTTCCCCCTTCCTTGCGGGGTATCCCATGGGTCCTGCACCGATAGTGAGTTGGTTGCAAGGGCTTGTGAGGAGCTACATTTCCATGGAGCTGATGATGATGATGGCATCGCAGTGGAGGGTGTACTTCACCTAGGTTCCCCTCCCAACATCCTAAGGAAGATGATCCCAATTGGGTGTGCAGACCAGTGGGAGAACTATGTGAGATCGGCTATGAAGTGCCAGTTCCAAAGTTTGGACATGGTTGTGCATCGGGTGTTAGTTGATCCCATCCCTCATGGGTTTTCCCCACCAATGGGTCAGTAGGCACACTTCAACCCTCCCGTCCTAGAACCTGATATGGATGTAGAGGTTGCACCTATGGTTCCTGATGCTCAATCTGCCCCTAATGAGCTAGTTGGAGATGCTTGTCAGACTTATGATATTGTGGCAAATCCTCCTCATGAGATCCCTTTGACACAGAATCATTCGAGTAAGTGTATTATCCGCATGGTTATTAGGAGCTTACCCCCTTCCTCATTCTTTCCTCATTTTTCTACTTATGTTGCAGGAGACATTCCTGACAATGTGGATGTGCCCACTGTTGCTACGCAAGTGCACTGTGGAGATGGATTCTGTGGCTCCAATAGTGTTGAAATAATGAATGATTTGGAGCCATATGAGATGGCAAGGGCTCTTGATTCTAATGATGATCGTCTTGTTGGAGAGCTAATAGAAAGTGATGTTGAGATGCTGAGGCATATCTTTCTAGGCTACCATGATCTAAGAGTTCACGAGTTCAGTGATCTTGCTCATTCCGATCAGGCATGTGCAGAAGGACATGATGATGAGCTCCTAGAAGCTCCTAAGGCCGGCCCTAACATGGTAATTGAGAAGGGTAGGGTATTTCAAGGACCTCCCTACATTGAAGAGGTGGTTGCAGGCGTTTGAAGTGATACGAAAGAGACCTTACAAGGTCTTGCATTCATATGTGGAGCGTCGTTACACAGTTGTGTGTGACAAGGAATGCTGCTCATGGAGAGTTTGTGCAAGGAAGCAAAAGATCACCGAAAAGTGAAAGATCACAAAAGTTGTTGGGCCACACAATTGTGCTAACCTTGTGCTAACACTGAAGCATCGACAGTTGACATCTACCCTCATTGCAGGGAGAACCCAACATGAAGGTTAGGACAATTATCAAGACCATTGAGGCATTGTATGGAGGTTATGTGATAACTTATGGTAAAGCTTGGAAGGCTAAGCAGCGAGCGTGGAAGATGATACATGGGGACTAGGAGGAAGGGTATGAGCAGCTGCCAGTACTTTTCAATGCAATCAAAGTGGTGAATCTAGGTATGCATTATGAGTACATCCCAAAACCAAATGCATGGAAAGATGGGAGGCAGATATTCTTTCATGCTTTCCAGTGCTTCCCTCAGTGTGTCGAGGCCTTTAGGCACTGTCGTCCCATCTTCTCTATTGAAGGTCTATTCTTGATTGGCAAATACCAGGGCACACTTCTTATAGCCATATCCTATGACGTGAACAACAAGTTGGTTCCTTTGGCATTTGCTTTGGTTGAGAAGGAGAACAATGACAGTTGGGGATGATTATTGAGGCTAGTCCGGATACATGTGGTTGGCCCTAACAGGGAGGTTGGCATCATATCTAATAGGCACTAGGGTATACTTAATGTCATGCGAGAGCAGATAGAGGGGTATGCATCTTTGCACCATCATTGGTGTACTCGACACCTTGTCGAGAATCTACTCCAGAAGGATAGTGTGAAGGATAACTTTGATCTATTCTGGGATGTGGCAGAACCGCCTGAAATAACGCACTTATGGAGGGGCTCGTCTTCCACCAGACACTAAGCACCCTAAAAGCAAGTTATAGCGAGCGGGTTCTATCAGGCACACCCCAAGGGAGAGCCCAAAAGATCCACATTTTCCCCCAAGGATCCAATAATGAGAATGAGTTACAATACTTAATCTATTTCATACATATAGAGTTCTTAGAAATTCATTATTACATTGCAAAATCCAGAGTGCGGAATATTAAACAGTGGAATGATAATAAACATCTAGCGATAATGAACAAGGATCCATCTATGCCCACCAGAAGAATCCTTCACACAACGGGTACTCCTCAAGTTTAACCTGCAACAGGGGTAAATAAACCCTGAGTACACAATGTACTCGCAAGACTTACTCGACTAGTGGGAATAATTTCCTGACTCCAAGGATTATGCAAAGCTTTATGGTTTGCTGGGTTTCTTTTTGCAGAAAGCAATACTAATAGTGAGTCCTTATTTATGTTATTATTAGTAGCCATGATTAATTTATTATCTAGCCATTCTACGTAAGCACATGTTCTACTTTTAAGCAAGAGTTGAGCAATCAGTTTCATTTCATCACCTTCCAACTTTTAGTTCTTACTACGGTGCTAGGCCATAGACAAGCCATATCGGAACGTCGGTGATTCACGAATCAATGCTCCTAGCTGGGTACCTCAAAAATACACGCCTCGCTTGTACCCCAGGCACAAGCAGGACCAACCATCACCCTCCTATCATGGGGTCTATGTCCCAGTCCAAACTTGGACTCTAAGCCCCCGCTCCTGAGTCCCGGACTTAGTGCGGTGCAAGGACCTCCACCATCCCCACCTTCAATCAGTCAGTCTAGAAAGAGCCGGAATCTATGACAAGAGAGCAACAAGTCTTTCCTGCACCCATACCCAAGTATGTGCTCGGGATAATAAATCTGTGATTTACCTAGAGCCCAATGCAACGGCCAATCCTTAATCAACACAGACAGGGAAAAACTATAACCAAGCTATGCCCTATTGGCCGCAGGACACAACCTCTTACACCCACCGATATCCAAACCATATCCCTACCCGATCACCATTTTTTCTTTCCACCATTTTATCATGAGTGATCATAATTTTCACCTGTTGTGAGGAACGGCAGGTTACTCACGCTACCGAAATCCTGAGCATAGCAGCTACTCGCCCTATACTAGTAGGACTCATAGGTAGTTATATCTATGTATGTAGTTTCCATAAAATGCCTATAACATAAATGCACATCATATATATTCACTGATTATTCAAACATAGGGATTATGCACTGGGGCTTGCCTTGGGTAGGCGGTGGGTCAACAAAGTCAGCACCAAAAGGTTCTAGGGCTCCCTCCTGCACGAGGATCTTCTCCTCATATTCCTCAATGACCTCTTCATAGTCCTGTTCGTCCGTAGGCATGAACTCTACCAACTCATGATCTACATGCATGAAATGATGATGGAACACTTAGTAATACGGCAACAACAACTCTTAAAATAAAAATACATCTAGCAAGCTACTAAGCGAGTCTACCGACTAAGGTGCTAAGTTACCATTAACAAGTATGAAGCATGACATATGCTATCTTAACAACTAAAGGTATTCTTACTCTTAATATCAATTTACTCTATATATGCTAAAACAAGGAGTACTAGCTACACTATTTATCCACCTACTCTAGGGCTACAAAAATTACAGTGAGTATATAATAATCTAATGAACCTACTATAAAAATTTCATGGCTAAAGCTACCATCAATTTGCCACAAAAATTCCTACAAATATTAAGCTACATAATACTAAGCTTTCTAATTTGAATTTATGAACCTATCATTATCATAGCTAACTATAAACTAACTATATCAATAGATAGATATCATTTTTGTGAATCTAACAAATTTTGTTTCACCATTTTTGGACATCTATAGAATTTACTATTATTTTTCAAAGTTCAGCTCAAAACTAAATTGAATAAACATTCATAATTTCACTAGAAAATAGAAAACCTAATCTACCGCGTGGCCCAGGGCGCGAGCGGCTTGGCCCACTCTAGCATAGCACGCGCGTGCACGCGACGCACCAGCGTGGCCCAACGCGGCTCGGCCCACGAAGGGAAGACCCGCGCGCGCCGATGTTTATGAAAAAGAGCCCCCGACTTTCAACTAAATGAACCTGCAGCCCTTACTACTTATTCCCTCTCACTGACACTCTCACTAACCCCTCAGCTTGCTTCAAATTCACATTACAAAATCCCTGGCTACAACTTAACAGAGGCTGTGGCCCCTCTAGCCTAACGCCGGCGAGCACGCACCTCCATGGCCTTGATTCTTACCACCATGACACTCCTCATCACAAGCGCATTCGATAGAGGTAATAAACACCATGATTGGTGCTGCACAGAGGTGTGGCCACGCACCATGAAGGGATTTGGCCATGGTGACACCAGCACTGGCAAATTAACCTAGCCCAACGACTCTACCGCTACCCTAGGAGCTAAAGTGCCTCACCAGATACGTGAAGGATGGCCTGGACGAAGTCGCAGGGCTCGGCAAAGTGGTTGGCCACGAGCGTGGGGTGGCTCTAGTTCATGGCCAGCATGGCGATGGTGTCCCTGGTGACCCGCTGCTCCGCCAATGAAATTGTTACATGGGTGAGGCAACCAAGTCAACACGACGCAAATGCACCGCTCAATTGAAACAATGGAGCACGGAGCGACGCCTTGGCCGAGCACCCGCCTCGACGACCATGGTGGACTGCCGTGAGGAGAATGCTCCGCATTACCTCACTGTAGGATGGAAGATCGCCAGGATGACCCCAATCGTTGGCTAACTAACAGGGCTAGCTAGGTGCACAGTTAATTGGAAAGAGGTGGACTACACCAAGCTAATTTGATGGACAATTCAACTCGATCTTATGGCAGCCGGCGATGGGGAAAACTCAAATTGACACCCCAACATCGTACGGCCGCAACAGTGGCAGTCTTGGAGCGATGCTAGACTCCAAATCAAACTTTAGACGCACGCAATTATGAAGATGGGGCTATCTCTGTGGGTTTGCCTTGTCGTGGCTTGGTCGGCTAGTGCGACGACATTCAAGGCGACATGACGAGGAGCTTGGCGTAGCGCAGCCACTGATTGAGGAAGGATGGCAATACGACGGTGAAGGCTCCACGTGCACATAAAAGTCTGGCACGGTGACATGCGACCGTAGCGCCATGACCCGCAAGACGACAGCGGCTAGGCACTGTGCACCATAGTGACTGACGCCGGTCCGAGGAGGCAGCAACGTGGCGATGCACGAGCACGGACGTGATGGCAAAGGCAGGTGGGGCAAGCCCACGTACATGTAGCCATGAAGGTCAGTGACAACAGTGATTGTGTGAGCGGCGGTTGGAGTGCAGCGCGATCGTGGACGTAGCTCGACACGATGGCGATGGCGAGCAGAAAGCTCAGGCGGACACGATGGTGGGCAGAGCGGCCAGGCTCGTTGGACTCTAGTGTGCGCACGAGTCGTGTGCCAGAGCGTGGTAGCAAGAGGCTGTGGCCAGCAGTGCAGAGCCACACACACGGGCATGTGTGCACATGTGCATCAGGCGGCCGGCGCAGCAACATCGAGAGCCGATCAGGGTGACCGCGCCTAGGCGCTGGCATCATTCAAAAACGTGACTTGCACGCTTTTTAAAGATGCTTAAAAATCAAACCCGATGATCCAATAGCTACACCACCTATTTTACGCTCGAGATAGTATGTCAAACTACTAAAACCAACCATGAAATTACACTACTTCTTAATCCAATTCGCCTACAAAAATTCTCAAATCTAGCTTCGTCAAAGCGCTGTCTGACTTAGGAATTTCGGCTAAGTCTTAAACGGTTTCACGTCGAATGCAATTTCCAAGCTATTAAGTAAGCCATCTAGCGAACCCCATTCTCGGCCGCAAGTATTTCACCGCCACCTATGAAGTTTACGCTACAAACTTTATTAAAGTGCCAAATATGTGCTCTATAGCATTCTCGTTCAATAAAAATTCATTTAGAACCCTAAGTGACATAACGCGACATGAACTATAACATTCGTTTTGTGTTTCTGATGAACGTTTCGAGTCACGGGAATTGATTTACACATTATATTTCATACATTTACACATAAGTATGATGCTCATGTAGTGTTTTAGCAAAAGACTATATAGTGTAACACCGAAGGTGTTACAAGTCTACCCCCCTAAAACAAAATCTCGACCCAAGATTTCATGTGCCTAGTGTGGGAAGGAGATTGGAAATACATTTCAACGTAACTACCTATCAGGACCAAAGAGAAGGTGGGGATAATGCTTCAATATATAGCTCTCTTGTTCCCACATGGCCTCATCCTCTGAGTGGTTTTGCCACCGCACCTTGTAGAACTTCACCACATTGTTCCTTGTCACTGTTTCCTTTTCATCCAAGATTTTTACAGGGTGCTCAATATAAGTCAAATCAGGCTAGAGGGGAAGCCCTTCAATTTCCACAGCCTCATCTGGAACCCACAAACATTTCTTCAATTGCTATACATGAAACACATTGTGTACCACAGATAAAATATCGGGAAGCTAGAGACGATAAGCAACTGGGCCACACTGCTCCAACACCTTGTATGGACACACATATCGAGGGGCTGGCTTGCCATGGACACCAAACCGATGCACCCCTCTCATAGGAGACACCTTGAGGTACACATAATCCCCAACTGCAAACTACAAGGGCCTTCTTCGCTTGTCTGTATAAGCTTTATGTCGGCTTTGAGTTGCCTTCAAGTGACTCTGAATAATGCTTACTTGCTCTCGAGCCTCTTTGATGAAATTAGGTCCAAAGTACCCATGGTCTCCCACTTCAACCTAGTTGAGTGGTGTCCTATATTTCTTTCCATATAGAGCTTCAAAGGGTGCCATACGAATGCTCTCCTAATAGCTGTTGTTGTAAGAAAACTCAGCGAACTTCAGGCATTCATCCCACTTTTTAGGGAAAGAAATGGCATAAGCTCTCAACATGTCCTCGAGCACCCCCTTTCTATTTGGCCATCAGTTTGTGGATGATATGTTGAGCTTCTGAGGAGACGAGTACCAAGACATTGTTGTAGTTGGTCCCAAAAATGAGAGACAAAGACTGACCCTCTATCAAAGATGATAGTAAGGGGAACTCCGTGCAGGGTCACAATGCGGTCAAAATATATCTAAGCATACTTCCTGGCTACATATCTGGTGTCCACCGAGATAAAATGAGCAAACTTAGTTAGACGGTCCACAATGACCCAAATAGAATTATAGCCCTTGGATGTGTGGGGCAAACCCACCACAAAATCCATGGAGATATCTTCTCATTTCCAAACAGGAATAGGCAATGGCTGCAAATATCTCGGAGTACACATATGATCTGCTTTAACTCTCCCACAATTGTCATACTCCGCGATGTACTAGGTGATGTCCTGCTTCATGTTGGACCACCAGTACAAGTGGCGCAAATCATGGTACATCTTGTTGCTGCCCGGATGGATAGACAATTTTGAAAGATGAGCTTCATTCAAAATCTTCCTTTTCAGCTCCTCATTTCATGGAACCACCAATCTATCCTTGTACCTCACAACATCTTGCTCATCAATACTAAACTGAGGGCCACGCCCTTCAGCAATAAATTTCCTGATGTGAGGAACTTCTAAAGTATCTTGCCTTTGCTTCAAAATAATCTGCTCCAGCAATTCTGAGGTCAAAGCAATGTGAGCCAGCACCTCTACATGGTTGAGAGACAAAGGTACTTCTTCAACCTAATGACTTTTGGCTCAAGGCATTAGCTACCACATTGGCCTTTCTGGGGTGATAATGTACCTCCAAGCTATAATCTTTGATCAATTCCAACTATCTCCTTTGCCTCATGTTTAACTCAGACTGAGTAAAAATATATTTGAGGCTCTTATGATCTGTAAAAATATGTACTTTGTTGCCCAACAAATAATGCCTCCAAATTTTTAGAGCGTGGACCATAGTAGCCAGCTCTAAATCATGAGTGGGGTAATTTATTTCATGCTTTTTTAGCTGGCGCGAAGCATAAGCTATCACACGTCCATCCTGCATCAGCACACATCCCAACGCCATCTTCGAGGCATCACAATATACATCAAAGGGTCAGTCAATATCTAGTTGGGCCAAGATAGGAGCAGTGGTCAGAAATGTCTTCAAAACTTGGAAGGCTTCTTCATAGGCTGGGCTCCAATCAAACTTGGCTTTTTTTTGGAGCAGCTTGGTCATCGACTAAGCTATCTTGGAGAAATCTGGAATGAAACACCGATAGTACCTAGCTAGACCAAGGAACTAACGAATCTGGTGCACTAACTTGGGAGACTTTTAATTTAGCACATCTTGCACCTTGCTAGGGTCAACAGAGATACCATCAGGTGTCAAAACATGCCCCAAAAACTACACTCAATCTAACCAGAATTCACACTTGCTGAATTTAGCATACAACTTATGTTCCCTTAATCGAGCCAGTACTATCCGAAGGTGTTGGGCATGCTCTTCATCATTCTTGGAATATATCAGGATATCATCAATGAATACCATAATAAACTTGTCCAACTCCGGCATAAAGACTAAATTCATCAAGTACATGAAGAATGCAGGAGCATTGGTGAGACCAAAGGACATGACTAGGTATTCATATAGCCCATATCTAGTAGAAAAGCTATCTTTGGGATATCTTATGGTCTAATCTTAATCTGATGATAGCCTGAACGAAGGTCAATCTTGAAGAACACCTTGGCACTGGCTAGTTGATCGAACAAAGTATCTATGTGGGGCAACAAATACTTATTCTTAATGGTTATCACATTAAGAGGGCGGTAATCTACACACATCCGAAGAGTGTCATCATTCTTCTTCACAAAAAATGGCTAGACAACCCCATGGTGAAGAGCTAGGACGGATGAAGCCTTTTTCTAATAATTCTTCCAACCGCTTCTTCATTTCAGCCAATTCCTTCAGAGCCATGTGGTATGGGTGTTGGGAGATAGGAGCAGTACCAGGCTCTAACTCAATGGAGAATTCCACCTCTCTCTCTGGTGGCAACCTAGGTAGATCTACAAGAAAGACATCTGGGAACTCACATACTATCGGAATAGAGATAAGATTAGGAGAGGCTTCAGCATGAGTAGCAATAGGTAAGACTGGATCTAAGAGTACAAGAAGAGACATCATATCCTCAGAAGAAGGAAGTCGTAACTCCACAACTCTTTGCTTCAGATCCAAGACTACCCCATACACCCACAACTAGTTCATCCCAAGAATTGCATCAATGCCTTGCCCAAGCAGCACCATGAACTGGAGACAGTAGGTGTGAGTGGCTAATACTAAGCTCACTATGTCCGTCAGAGTATTGATGCACATCTGCGCACCCGGAGTATAGATTCTATAGGCAAACGGTATAGCCATAATAGGTATATTGTGTCGGTCTACAAATCCCATGCTCATAAATGAATGTGATGCACCATAATCAAACAACACATAAGCTGGATGGGAATCAATGGTGAACATACCAACCATCATTGGTTCATTTTGCAATATCTGCTCAGTCTCTGTGAAATTTACCTGTCCCGATCGGCTGACTAGCACTTTATTCTTGATCACTGTCCGCTTGACTAGCCTAGAGTTAGCCAATGGTTGAGCAGACTGGGTTGGCTGGTTTTGAGGACACTCACAGGCATAGTGGCCATCCTTGCCACATTTGAAACAAGCACCTAGCTTGTTTCCATGTCCTAGACGAGGTGGGGACTACTATCCTTGGGGTGCTTATGTTGCACCTATTAAGTAGGTGCACGGTACTACGTGGAAGGAGCCTAAAAAGTCTGCTGGGGCTATCGAAATGAATGCCCGCCTAATGATTGATAGGGCACCCGCCTAACAATTAGTACTTTCTGAGTATGGGGGTGGCTAGAAGACCTAGTAACCACCCGCTTCCACTTCCATTCTGCAAGCCCTCCATGGTGATGGCAGCATTCATCATTGCCCCAAAGGTCTAATAGTTCTTAATATACAATTCCTTCTGAAGGCTACAAGAGAGGCCACGATAGAAGCGGTCCCTCTTCTTCTCATCTATATCCACATAAGTTCCAGCATACTGGGACAAGTGATTGAACTTATTGACGTAGTCCATCACTAACATACTACCTTACCAAAGGTCTAGGAACTTAGTCAGCTTCCTGTTGAGGACACCAGCAGGAATATAAAATTCTCTGAATATTGCGGTGAACTCCTGCTAGGTCACCCGGTGATCTGGTTGCTGCATGGCATTGAAGGTATCCCACCATGCACTCATGAACCCCAACAACTATTGTGCTGCAAAGCGCACTTTCTGCTCATCAGTCACAGTGAGCAACAGAAACTTTTGCTCCAGAATGCAAAGCTAATGCTCCGCATCTAGGGGCTCAGCCAATGGTGTGAATGTGGGTGGGTGCATATTTAGAAAATCCTGATACGAGCAGGGTCCCTCATGACCGCAGGCACCACCCCCATTCCCACCATTGCCCCCATGACCACCATAGGCGAAGCCACCGACAGCTTGTGCTAGTAGCTCCATGGCATGGGCTGACTCACGACAAGTAGCCAATAGCTCCGCCATCATCTCTGCATGAGTCATCGGAGGTGGTGGTGGTGGTGGAGGAGGAGCCAGAAGTGGAGCCTCATGGCTCTCCCCACCGTGCTCATTGGCCCGACCACTTTTACCTTGGCCTTCGCCAAGACCATGGCCCGCCCCAGCATTGGTGCTCCTGCGTCTGGACCTCAGATTCATCTGTAAGAGATAGGAACCAACCACTTAGGACAACCTTCTAGATCAGAAGCAAGGGATTAGAGAAAAGACAAGACATTTATTAAAGCATTCTTTTAATTTATCCTATCAATTTACTAATCTAAATTATACGTGTAGGGGGATTTAGTTTTTAGCAAAATTCTATTATCATGATGCATGCATCGGCTTATATGTTCACTCCGGCTGGAATATAGCGGCATTCGCAAAATTTTAGCAAAACGCACACTCACTTTCCGTTTGCTAAGTGATTTCTTATGCAACGTAAGTCAATGTACCTCTTGATGAGGACATGACCTCCATACATATGACCATGCTTGGAGAACCATATGGAGACCAAGGAGATCAGCGAGGGTGTCCAAGTCAAGAAGGAGGTCCGAGGCTAATTCGGTTCGAGTCCCCGAGGTGGAGGCCCAAAGCAACTCAAGTTCGAGTCTGTCTCGGGTTCTAGGACCAGTCTGCCATAAATTGGTCACCCAAGACGCATCTGGACTCCGTTTTCAATGATCCACATATGGATGGAAAGCTAATTGGATAAGGAAGCCAACCCAATTTGTTTCACATCAAAAGACCTACGGAATCAACAGGAATCATCGAAACAAGTCTGCATCCAGAATCTGCCAGGGTGCTGCGACACCGTCTTTTGGTCCGTTGGACCGTGTATCGTGTTTGGGCCCATTAGGGGCACGTCCAGGGGGTGACACCCAAGACTCTATAAATAGCAGTCGTCGCTCTCCTTAGGGTTTGGGTTTTGTTTAGTTCTTGAATTCCTCGGGAAACAGACATCGTTTTGCTACAACTGTCGCCGCCAAGGCCGCTTGCTGTGAACCAGGGCCCTAGTTCTAGATCTTGTTCGCCTGTGGCGATTAGTCCTTTCGAATAAAGACTTGAACTCTTTCTCGTTTTCATAAGCCTCATATTTATTTGCAATTTCAGATTGCGATCATCCTGTTCTTGCATGTGTTCTCGATTCGCTTGCAAGAAAGCCTTCTCGGCGAGGTCAATCGCGTTCGCGTGGTTGATAACCAACGGAGCAGTGGTGTAACGGTTGTGGGGGTCTGAATCAATCTTGGTTCGAAGCCTAGATCATGAACGTCGAGTCTCCACCAATCGATGCTATCATACCTTTTGGAAGATCGGGCCTAGTCCACATCAAGTGGTATCAGAGACCTTGTTGCCCGTTAGGTATAACTTTGTTTCCCCCTTTAGATTATTACCGTTTTTGCATTACCTATAGTCCACAAAAAGCCAAAAAAATATACATCGTCATATATTCCCTGTCCTATAGCCTCATTGTGCCGTGCAAGTTTGTCTCTGATTTGTGTTGTTGAGTTTGTGCCCTAGGTCAAGTTCTTGTTGCTGGTTTTAGATCGTTTTTTAAGTCCAATTTGTGTTTTTTCCCTTTGTTTTTCATCATAATTCGTGAACACCTTCAAGTATTGCTGTTATTCCTTTGTATTCATCAAACCCTAGTCCATGCCATCTTATTTGTTACGCTTGTCTTCACTGTTTTCATCAAATCCTTGCTGTCGTGACAAATTTTGCGCACATTGTTCCCGTTTTGTCCTCTAATTCGGAGTCTGTTCTTAAAACTGGTCTAGTTTTCGCATACGAACTCCGTTTTCGACGTTCCATATATGCAAATTGATCAGAAAATTTTTTTGGATCCGTCCATCCCCTACTCTATCAGGGTTCGAAAATTTTAGATTGGTCAAAAAGTGGTCACAAGATCCTCTTTTCATGGTCACAAGGTCTTTGTCGATTTCGAGCACGTCTTCTAGAAATTCCACAGGCCACGTCTTTCACTTGTTTAAGCTCAAATTTTCTATGGTTACTTCTTTTGTGCTCCTAAGTGAAGAAAAAATATCAAAAAAATAAAAAGAAAAAGTCAAAGAATCCAAAAAAACAACGATAGCCCAAAAATAGAGAAAAAAGAGGGGCAAAAGTGGAACAATATCTAGAGGAGCACATAGAGAGCGCCATTTGAGCTGTATTTGCGTGTACTGATTTCTACCTTGTTCCTAATCATATTCTTGCTGACCACATCACTTGATACATCTGGTACTTGGAACGTTAGTAGGCCAGCAACTAAGACAAGTACTTGGGATACTTATTCAGCTTTGCTAATCAGTTGCGAATTTTGTTATTCCTTGCTACTATATTGTGCATATCCAAGCTCCACTTTCTTCTAACCAAGTACAGTTTCACCTTGCAACTGTTACACTCAAGCTACAGCGGTATCACAATCACCGACCGATTACACCGCCTGTTGCTTTGATAAGAACACTTGTAAGACCGTGGTAAGACGCTTGAGAGTTGAGTGCCTTGGTTTTTTTCCTTGTCCACAATCTAAGTAGTTGATAGGGATAATACTTTTGTGTTGTCTTTTGCTGTCATCTAACAATGACAGGTTGTTCGTATCCACCGACTTATGATGGTATAGGTGCTGATGAGTACATGGAGTGGGAAATTGCCATCGATAACATATTTGCTACTCGCTTTATGTGTCCAAGGAGGAAGGTAAAAAATGTAGCTAGTGTTTTACGACATTCTGCTTTATCTTGGTGGGAGTCTTTAGATCCTTCTGATAAACCTCAAACTTGGAATGATATGAAACATCTTATGAGAGAAAAATTTGTTAATCCATCTCTTGTAATTAATTCAAATGATGAGGTGCATCAACTAGATCAATCTCTTGTTATTCCTCCTGCTATGCCTAACCTTTTGCAGGACAATGTACAAAAGAGCGAGGATGACATGACAGAAAAGGAGATGCTCACAGCCTCATGTGAAAATTTAGAACCATCAACTATTATGCCTACTGAACATGAGAGCAAAGGTAATGGCCACGATGCTAAACTCACGGGAGGTGAGAGTTCTCTTGATGTGCTGAATTTTTTCACCAATCATGCTATGATAGAGCAAATTTTAGTGGAGCCTTCGCTTGATTTACCTTTGGCACAAGATGATTTGCTTGATGTTTCTTGTGATGAAGATGACTTGCATGATGATATTTATGTTATACCTATGCAATCATTGAAGAATGATCATGATATATGTGTGCTGAAATCGAGCACTTGTGCTGAAAATAGACTTGTTATTCATAATGCTAGTGAAGTTGATGAACTGAAATTGTTGTCTTCTTTAAATACTTTGGGTTACATTGAATTTGATGTTTTATGTAATCTTAGTTCTTTAGAGAAGAAACTGTATGCATATGCTGATGTGCCATGGTTCTCTAGACATATATATCATGTTTTTGGTAAATATAACAACCAAGGGCAATATTTGATACAACGAGTTTAGATTTGTACTAATCCGAATTCTCCTTTTGTTGTACAAATTAATGATCAACTAGAGGACAGTAAAATCAACACTATTGTTATGCCATATTCCTCTAGTTTTGCTTTTCGAACACAAGTGGAATCCAAAGAAAGGGAGCATATATTTCTTGTTAGTACTAATCGTTTGCAGGATAGTATTGACAAAGATCGTGTGTATTTCAATCGAGCAGACTACATGTCTGTAGGACAAGACATGCTACAAACCTGGACATGTGGTCATATTCTTTCTCACAACATTGTCCATTCCTATTATTTTGGAAACCTCGTTTGTCCTCATGTTGTGCAGGATCGACTTCAAGCAAAATCGACGCCGAGGACGGCTTTTCGTCAAGAAAGGGAGGATGATGAGGACATGACCTCCATACATATGACCATGCTTGGAGAACCATATGAAGACCAAGGAGATCAGTGAGAGTGTCCAAGTCAAGAAGGAGGTCCGAGGCTAATTCGGTTCGAGTCCCCGAGGTGGAGGCCCAAAGCAACTCAAGTTCGAGTCTATCTCGGGTTCTAGGACCAGCCTGCCATAAATTGATCACCCAGGACGCATCCGGACTCCGTTTTCAATGATCCACATATGGATGGAAAGCTAATTGGATAAGGAAGCCAACCCAATTTATTTCACATCAAAAGACCTTCGGAATCAACGGGAATCATCGAAACAAGTCAGCGTCCAGAATCTGTCAGGGTGCTGCGACACCGTCTTTTGGTCCGTTGGACCGTGTATCGTGTTTGGGCCCATTAGGGGTGCGTCCAGGGGGGTGACGCCCAAGACTCTATAAATAGCAGCCGTCGCTCTCCTTAGGGTTAGGGTTTTGTTTAGTTCTTGATTTCCTCGGGAAACAGACGTCGTTTTGCTGCAACTGTCGCCGCCAAGGCCGCTTGCTGTGAACCAAGGCCCTAGTTCTTGATCTTGTTCGCCTGTGGCGATTAGTCCTTTCGAATAAAGACTTGAACTCTTTCTCGTTTTCATAAGCCTCATATTTATTTGCAATTTCAGATTGCGATCATCCTGTTCTTGCTTGTGTTCTCGATTCGCTTGCAGGAAAGCCTTCTCGGTGAGGTCAATCGCGTTCGCGTGGTTGATAACCAACGGAGCAGTGGTGTAACGGTTGTGGGGGTCCGAATCAATCTTGGTTCGAAGCCTAGATCATGAACATCGAGTCTCCACTAATCGACGCTATCATACCTTTCAGAAGATCGGGCCTAGTCTACACCACCTCTAGAAAACTAATGAGATAAAACCAGTGCCGCTATCCTAAATAGACGATATTGCTAGGGCTTATTCTTATTTACATAATTTTAGCGTATCCTATTTTTCGTAAAAGTTTTGTTGGTCAAATTTTTAAGTTTTAGAAAAGAACGATGAAATTCGTAACTCATTATTGTCTCTGATACCAACTGTGGCAGAACCGCCCGAAATAACGCACTTATGAAGGGGCTCGTCTTCCACCAGACACTAAGCACCCCAAAAGCAAGTTATAGCGAGTGGGTTTCGTTGGGCACACCCCAAGGGAGAGCTCAAAAGATCCACATTTTCCTCAAGGATCCAATAATGAGAACGAGTTACAATACTTAATCCATTTCATACATACAGAGTTCTTAGAAATTCATTATTACATTGCAAAATCTAGAGTGCAGAATATTAAACAGCGGAATGATAATAAACATCTAGCGATAATGAATAAGGATCCATCTATGCCCACTAGAAGAATCCTTCACACAACCGGTACTCCTCAAGTTTAACCTACAATAGGGGTAAATAAACCCTGAGTACACAATATACTCGCAAGACTTACCCGACTAGTGGGAATAATTTCCCGACTCCAAGGGATATGCAAAGCTTTATGGTTTGCTCGGTTTCTTTTTGCAGAAAGCAATACTAATAGTGAGTCCTTATTTATGTTAATATTAGTAGCCATGATTAATTTATTATCTAGTCATTCTACGTAAGCACCTGTTCTACTTTCAAGCAAGAGTTGAGCAATCCGTTTTATTTCATCAACTTCCATCTTTCAGTTCTTACTACGGTGCTAGACCTTAGACAAGCCGTACTAGAATGCCGGTGATTCATGAATCAATGCCCCCAGCTGGGTACCCTAAAAACACATGCCCCGCTTGTACCCCAGGCACAAGCAGGACCAACCCATCACCCTCCTATCATGGGGTTCAGGTCCCCATCCAAACTTGGACTCCAAGCCCTGCTCCTGAGTCCTGGATTTAGTGCGGTGCAAGGACCTCCACCATCCCCACCTCCAATCAGTCAGTCTAGAAAGAGCCAAAACCCATGACAAGAGAGCAACAAGTCTTCTCTGCACCCATACCCAAGTATGTGCTTCGGATAATAAATCTGTGACTCGCCTAGAGCCCAATGCAATGGCCGATTCTTAACCGACACAGACAGAGAAAAAGTATAACCAAGCTATGCCCTATTGGCCGTAGGACACAACCTCTTACACCCACCGATACCCAAACTATATCCCTGCCCGATCACCATTTTTCCTTTCCACCATTTTATCATGAGTGATCATAATTTTCACCTGTTGTGAGTAACGGCAGATTACCCACGCTACCAAAATCCTAAGCATAGCAGCTACTCGGCCTATACTAGTAGGACTCATAGGTAGTTATATCTATGCATGTAGTTTCTATAAAATGCCTATAACATAAATGCACATCATATATATTCACAGATTATTCATAAATAGGGGTTATGCATCGGGCTTACCTTGAGCAGGCGATGGGTCAACAAAGTCAGCACCAAAAGGCTCTGGGCTCCCTCCTACATGAGGATCTCCTCCTTGTACTCCTCAATGACCTCCTCGTAGTCCTATTCGTCCGCAGGCATAAACTCTACCAACTCGTGATCTACATTCATGAAATGATGATGCAACACTTAGTAATACGGCAACAACAACTCTAAAAATAAAAATACATCTAGCAAGCTACTAAGCAAGTCTTCCGACTAAGGTGCTAAGTTACCATTAACAAGTATGAAGCATGACATATACTATCTTAACAACTAAAGGTATTCTTACTCTTAATACCGATTTACTCTATATATGCTAAAACAAGGAGTACTAGCTACTCTATTTATCCACCTACTCTAGGGCTACAAAAATTACAGTGAGTATATAATAATCTAATGAACCTACTATAAAAATTTCATGGCTAAAGCTACCATCAATTTGCCACAAAAATTCCTACCAATATTAAGCTACATAATACTAAGCTTTCTAATTTGAATTTATGAACCTATCATTATCATAGCTAACTATAAACTAACTACATCAATAGATAGATAGTTTTTTTGTGAACCTAACAAATTTTGTTTCACCATTTTTGGACATCTATAGAATTTACTATTATTTTTCAAAGTTCAGCTCAAAACTAAATTGAATAAACATTCATAATTTCACTGGAAAATAGAAAACCTAATCTACCGCGTGGCCTAGAGTGCGAGCAGCTCGGCCCACTCTGGCACAGCATGCGCGTGCACGTGACGCACCAGCGTGGCTCAACACGGCTCAGCCCACGAAGGGAAGACCCGCGCGCGCCGATGTTTATGCAAAAGATCCCTCGGCTTTCAACTAAATGAACCCACAACCCTTACTACTATTTCCCTCTCTCACTGACACTCTCACTAACCCCCCAGCTTGCTTCAAATTCACATTATGAAATCCCTAGCTAGAACTTAACAGAGGCCGTGGCCCCTCCAGCCTAACGTCGGTGAGCACGCACCTCCACGGCCTCGATTCTTACCACCACAACACTCCTCATCACAAGCGCATTCGATAGAGGTAATAACCACCATGATTGGTGTCGCACAGAGGCGTGGCCATGCACCATGGTGGGGTTTGGCCATGGTGACACTGGCACTGGCGAATTAACCGAGCCCAACGACTCTACCGCCACCCTAGGAGCTAAAGTGCCTCACCAGATACGTGAAGGACGACTTGGATGAAGTCGCGGGGCTCAGCAAAGTGGTTGGCCACGAGCGCAGGGTGGCTCTAGTTCATGGTTAGTGCGGCGATGGTGTCCCCGGTGACCCGTTGCTCCGCTAGCGAAACTGTTACATGGGTGAGGCAACCAAGTCAACACGACGCAAAGGCACAGCTCAATTGAAACAATGGAGCACGGAGCGACACCCTGGCCGAGCACCCACCTCGACGGCCATGATGGACTGCCAAGAGGAGAATGCTCTGCATTACCTCACTGAAGGATGAAAGCTCACCGAGATGACTCCAACTGCTGGCTAACTAACATGGCTAGCTAGGTGCACAGTTAATTGGAAAGAGGTGGACTACGCCAAGCTAATTCGATGGATGACTCAACTCGGTCTTATGGCGGCCGACGATGGGGAAAACTCAAATTGATGCCCCAACATCGTATGGCCACAATAGTGGTAGTCTTGGCATGATGCTAGACTCCAAACCAAACTCTAGATGCCCGCAATTATGAAGATGGGGCCAGCTCTGCGGGTTTGCCTTGGCATGGCTCAGTCGGCCGACACAATGACATTCAAGGTGATGTGACGAGGAGCTTGGCGTGGCGCAGCCACTAATTAGGGAAGGACAGCAGCATGATGGTGAAGGCTCCACATGCGCGTACAAGTCCGGCACGGCAACGTGCGATTGCAGCGTCATGACCCATAAGATGACGGTGGCTCGACACTATGCTCCGTAGTAACTGACGCCGGTGCAGGGAGGCCATAGCGTGGTGATGCATGAGCACGGACGTGATGGCAAAGGCAGGCGGGGCAAGCCCGTGCGTGTGTAGCCATGAAGGTTAGCAGCAACAGTGATCGTGCGAGCGGCGGTTGGAGTGCAGCACGACCGTGGACGTAGCTCGATGCGATGGCAACGGCGACGGTGAGTAGAAAGCTTAGGCAGATGCGACGGTAGGCAGAGCGGCCAGGCTCACTGGACCCCAGTGTGCGTGCGAGTCATGTGCCAGAGCGCGGTAGCAGGGGCCGTGGCCAGCAACGCGGAGCCACACGCATGGGCATGCGTGCGCATGCGCATCGGGCGACCAACGCAGCAACGCCGAGAGTCTGGCAGGGTGACTGTGCCCAGGCGCTGGAACCCTTCAAAAACGTGACTTGCATGCTTTTTAAAACTGCTTAAAAATCCAACATGATGATCCAGTAGCTACACTACTAAAACCAAGCATGAAATTACACTACTTCTTAATCCAATTCGCCTACAAAAATTCCCAAACCTAGCTTCATCAAAGCGCTGTCCGACTTAGGAATTTCAGCTGTCTTAAATGGTTTTGCGTTGAATGCGATTTCCAAGCTATTAAGTAAGCCATCTAGCGAATCCCATTCTCGACCGCAAGTATTTCACCGCCACCTACGAAGCTTACACTACAAACTTTATTAAAGTGCCGAATATGCGCTCTATAGCATTCTCGTTCAATAAAAATTCATTTAGAACCCTAAGTGACATAATGAGACATGAACTATAACATTCGTTTTGTGTTTTCGATGAACGTTTTGAGTCATAGGAATTGATTTACACATTGTATATCATACATTTACACATAAGTATGATGCTCATGCAGTGTTTTAGCAAAAGACTATACAGTGTAACACCGAGGGTGTTACACAAAAGGCTGCTCGATAGCTTGAGGACAAGTACTTTTAAAAAAAGTTGGAGCAGGTCAGAACTACATCAAATGCAGAAGTTAGACAATGGCTCACAGGTTTGATGAGGGATTTGGAGAAATGGACAAGAGCTCACAACATCGATGGATGGCGGTACGAGTTTTAGTGCAACAACATGGTAGAGTCATTCAATAAGTTGCTATTGGGGATATATGGTATGCCCATGAATGTAATCGTTCAATTTACCTTCTACAAGCTTGTTGTCTGGTTCAACGATAGACACACCCATCCATTGAAGTTGCGGAGTGATGGAGAGATATGGGCTCTGAAATCAAAGGCACACCTAGAGAAGGCAAATGAAAGGGCTGACACACATGAGGTTATATGTTTTGACCACACCACAGGGACTTATCAGGTCGAGCATAGGGGCAGTACAACGTCCGACGGCGAGGTCCAAGAGTCAAGGATGCATGTGGTAATCCTTCAAGATTTCACATGCACTTGTGATAAACCAAGGCAGTACCACTTTCTATGTTCTCATTTGGTGGCAGCAGCTAGGCATCACAACTTTAATATCAAGAGCAGGATACCTCACGAGTTTAGTGTCGACACGCTTGTGCACACATGGAGCCCCCGCTTCGTGCCTTTCCGGGACCCTAGAGAGTGGCCTCCATATGATGGGCCAAAGTACGTTGCAGATCTAGCTTATCATTAGAACAAGCATGGATCAAGAAAGAGGACGAGGCATAGGATGGTTATGGATCAGATACCCAGAAGTACGAGTGTAGCAAGTGCGGTAGACTGAGCCACAATTCACGCACTTGCCATTGGCAGATTAGTGAGGTGCGACTATTGGTTGCTTTCATTATTTCATATTTGTTGTACTCATTCAATTAATTATGCATGTCTCAATTTATGCTTGTAATTGTGTCAATTACTTGTACATTTCTAAGTTTATGTTTCATTGTATATTGAATTTCTATTTCATTGACTTTTTTTGTAGGATGTGGGCTCGTCTACCAGTTGGTCGTCCTGAGGTTCTGGCTCATCATAAGTGGTTCCCAGGTCTACCTCCACGTCGGCAGCCAACGTGGGTGTACCTTTGGGACTAGGTTATTATTCCGCATGCGAGGCTACAGCGGGCGTACATTGAATTCACGAATGAGCTAGACACGCTCATGGCGTCTAGTGTAAGTAAATTTTATTTCCCTTGCTGGTTTGAAATGGTTTAGTATAGCATCTAACAACTTGTTTGAACATGTTAAAGGTGTCGTGGGAGCCATACGATGGAGAGGGGGCACTTCCTTTTTAGTTGAGCAACATGTGGGTGCGACGATGACTTCTACAGGATGAGGTGCCCTATAATCTGTTCTATGTTGTCGAGTTTCACCTGCTAGATAGAGTTGCATGCTAATTTAGAGTGAGATAGCTTTGGCCAACGGCTCCATTCTCGACTGGCGTTGACTTACACAAGTAAGTATTTTACTATTTCAATTGTCTCGTGATGATCCATTTCCATTAATTCCTATATAAGATGAAGTAATGATGACATACATGCACTTTTAATATGGTGACATGTACATGGATTGAGATGATTGTGCATGTATGGGCATTTCTTGTTCTCATCATTATGGCAAGTTATAGGACTATGGGTTCAACCTACCAGAAACAAACATCTTACGTGACGTGCAGGTTGGATCGTTAGAAGAACAGGAAGATTTTTTATTGGGAGAAGCACCACTAGTACTACATTGAACAATGGGAGCTGTTGCACGACAATGTGGACAAAAACAACGAGCTGCACACGAACCGTGAATATAGGCGCTACCAAGCTTGGTATGAACGTGCAACATGTTGCAGGCTGAGGCTACAATGGACAGAAGATGAATACGCCGACATCGAGTCCTCCGATGATGAAGACACAACATACGACCAAACTACTCGTGTAGGAAGGCAGGTGGAGGCAGGACCAATCTTGGACAGAGTGGTAAGTCAATTGCCTTATTTTTCTATGTTAAGTTGCATACCAATACATTCTGCATTTGAGGTCTCTATTTTAGTTAGTGGCACCTTCAAATCGTAGCATCCTTATAATTCAGTACAACAGATGGAGTTGAGGAACTGGTCAAGAATTAACTAGTACTCCGTACTAGATTAGTAGCGTCCTTATTTTTCAATGTCCACCACAATCTTACTGTGAACTTTGTTGCAGGGCAATACCCTCAAATGCTTGGTTGAAGACATTGAGCTCTTTCGTCCGAGAGTTAGGGACGACGACACGCATAGCTTCCTAGACGTAAGATTCAAGATATTCTTTGAAATATATTATTAATACATTAAATTCTTTTAGTTAACGTTATTTTGTACAATAGAGACTATCACGTTGGCTACGCTGTGCGGCTACTCATTGTGGTTGCAGGACAGCCACGATGCAAGATATGCACGTTCCTTCCATAGGCAGAGAAGGCTTAGGTTCATCTAGCCAAGCACCTATAGGGTCCATAGGCATTGCATACCAGGACAAGGATGGCAACAAGGTGGACCAGAGGCATGAGGAGCTTGGCCCATCTCAGCTCCAGGACGCTCCCTCGACTCAGCCTACATAGCCTTTAGGCACTAGGCGACGCCATCCACCTAACCCTTACACTCTAGGTACCAACGCTCTTAGTCACAAGGGTAAGGATAAGACTAGGAGACAGTGAGGGTTTGCGGTAGATGCTATTATGTAGTATTATGGACTTTATGGACTTTCATTATAAACTATTATGGACTGTATGGACTATAATTATGGACTGTGTAGACTATTAATATGCTTATTATTATCAGCCTATTCGGTTTGGCTTATTCGCTCGTATCTGGCTTATAATCCACGGTTTAAACAGTATTTTTCTCTTACACCAAATCAGCCAGTAGTACTTTTAGCCATGGCTTATAAGCCAATTCAGCTGAAACGAACAGTTTGTATGTATATGGTTTCAGATGAATGTGGCATATATTTGTATGTTTGTACATGTTGTATTGAGGTTAAATATTCATCTCATATTTATGTATGGATGGTGATGAGGACATCACTACTTCATCGCATACAAGACAAGGAGAGGAGGAGGTCCAGCATGGGCGTCCAATTCATCTTTTTCATGGTGGAAGCCCAGTCCAACTCAAGTTCGAGTCCGACTCGGGCTCCAGGACCAGTCTGCCTTAAACTGGTCACCTAGGACACATCCGGACTCCGTTTTCGACGATACACATATGGTTGGAAAGATAATTTTATAAGGAAGCCAATCCAAGTGGCTTCACATCAAAAGCCCTTCGGAATCAATGGGAATCGTCGAAACAAGTCAGCATCTAGAATCTGTCAGGGTGCTGCGACACCGTCTTTTGGTCCGTTGGACCATGTATCGTGTTTGGGCCCATTAGGGGACGCGTCCAGGTGGGTGACACCCAAGACTCTATAAATAGCAGCCGTCACTCTCCTTAGGGTTCGGGTTTTGTTTAGTTCTTGATTTCCTCATGAAACAGACATCGTTTTGCTGCAACTGTGCCGCCAACGCCGCTTGCTGTGAACCAGGGCCCTAGTTCTTGATCTTGTTCGCCTGTGGCAATTAGTCCTTTCGAATAAAGACTTGAACTCCTTCTTGATTTCATAAGCCTCATATTTATTTGCAATTTCAGATTGCGTTCATCCTGTTCTTGCTTGTGTTCTCGATTCGCTTGCAGGAAAGCCTTCTCGACAAGGTCAATCGCGTTCGCGTGGTTGATAACAAACGGAGCAGTGGTGTAATGGTTGCGGGGGTCCGAATCAATCTTGGTTCGAAGCCTAGATTGTGAACATCGAGTCTCCGCCAATCGACACTATCATACCTTTCGAAAGATCGGGCCTAGTCTACATCAAGTGGTATCAGAGACCTTGTTGCCCGTTAGGTATAACTTTGTTTTCCCCTTTAGATTGTTACTGTTTTTGCATTACCTATAGTCCACAAAAAGCCAAAAAATATACATTGTCACATATTCCCTGTCCTATAGCCTCATTGTGCCATGCAATTTTGTCTCTGTTTCACGTTGTTGAGTTTGTGCCCTAGGTCAAGTTCTTGTTGCTGGTTTTAGATCGTTTTTAGTCCAGTTTGTGTTTTCCCATTTGTTTTTTTATCATAATCCATGAACACCTTCAAGTCTTGCTGTGATTCCTGTGTATTCATCAAATCCTAGTCCACGCCATCTTTTTTTGTTACACTTGTCTTCACTATTTCCATCAAATCCTTGCTGCCATGATCAATTTTGCGCGTATTGTTCCCGTTTTGTCCTCTAATTCGGAGTACGTTTGTAAAACTGGTCTAGTTTTCACATACGAACTCGGATTTTGACGTTCCATATATCAAAATCAATCAGAAAAAATTTTAGATCTGTCCATCCCTCACTTTGTGGGGGTCAGAGATTTTTATTTTGGTCAAAAAGTGGTCACAAAATCCTCTTTTCATGGTCACAAGCTTTTTGTCGATTTTGAGCACATCTTCTAGAAATTCCTTAGGCCACGTCTTTCACTTGTTTAAGCTCATATTTTCTATGGTTACTTCTTTTGTGCTCCTAAGTGAAGAAAAAATATCATAAAAATAAAAAGAAAAAGTCAAAATTTCTCAAAAAAACAACGACAACCCAAAAAATAGAAAAAAAGAGAGGGGCAAAAGAGGAACAATATCTAGAGGAGCACATAGAGAGTGCCATTTGAGCTGTGTTTACATGTGCTAATTTCTATCTTGTTCCTAATCATATTATTATTGTTCATATCACTTGATACATCTGGTACTTGGAACGTGAGTAGGCCAGCAACTAAGACAAGTACTTGGGATACTTATTCAGCTTTGCTATTCAGTTATGAATTTTGCTATTCCTTGCTACTATATTGTACTTGTCCAAGCTCCACTTCCTTCTAACCAAGTACAGGTTCGTCTTATAACTGTTACACTCAAGCTACAATGGTATCACAAACACCGACCGATTGCACCGCCTGTTGCTTTGGTAAGAACACTTGTAAGACCATGGTAAGACGCTTGAGAGTTGAGTGCCTTGTTTTTTTCCTTGTCCACAACCTAAGTAGTTGGTAGGGATAATACTATTTGTGTTGTCTTTTCCTTTCTACTAACCATGTAAGGAAAAGCCGGAGGCAGCGGCCAAGGAAACGAGGACGCACCTACATATTTCAATGACCGTGTTTCTAAGAATGAGCTTCGTGCCGTTCTTGATGACAAGTTCAATGAGATCCTTCAACAAATCACCAATTTGGCCAAGAGGATTGAAGATGTTGAACAACGACATCCTGAACCACGTCCTAAAGATGATGATGATGATCTCTCTGAGGAGGAGGATGGCGACGCGGAGGCTGAAGCCAAAGCTCAACGACGTGCTAAAGATGTATGTAACCATAATCGGTTAAACTTTAATCGACGCGGTATGGGAGGTAACAACCAAGGTAATAATGATCCTTTCTCTAAAAACAAGTTTAAGATACCTCCTTTTTCTGGTTCTGCTGATCCTGAAGCATATTTAGATTGGGAGATGGCTGTAGATAAAAAATTTAGCTCCCATCAAGTACCTGAAGAATATAGAGTTAGACTTGCTACTAGTGAGTTTACTAGTTTTGCTCTTTTTTGGTGGAATGATATTTGTAATAATGCTAATGCTAATGCTCAAATACCTCAAACCTAGACTGTACTTAAACGACGAATGAAATCGAGATTTGTTCCTCCATACTATCAACATGATCTATGATTAAAACTACAACATTTAAATCAAGGTAGTAAAACTGTTGAGGAATATTATTAGAAGCTTTTAATTGGTCTAGCACGTAGTAACATACAAGAGGATGATATGGATAAGTGTTCTAGATTTTTTGGAGGTTTGTGTCGTGAAATACAGGATGTTCTTGACTATAAAGAATGGACTAGATTTTCCCAATTATATCATTATGCTATTAAAGCTGAAAGGGAAGTGCAGGGACGACAACCTAGGCGATCCATGACTCCATCCGCGACTCCATCCATTCCTTCACATCTAACCGAGGTGAGTAAATTTTCTAATGTGCAGACACCACCAGTGCCTGTAAAGAAGAGTTCTCCTATCACACCTCCTTCTAGTGGATCTGCTATACCTTCCTCTAGCAGCTCTTCTAAAGTTATGTGCCACCGCTACAAGGGCATGGGACATATTGCTAAAGAATGCCCCAGCAAAAGCGCATATATTGCTACTGATGATGGTTGGTATGCTAGTGCTAGTGATGAAGAGAATAAACTTGCACTTGCAACTGATCTTTATGCAGATAAATTTGTGGATAGTGCTGACGATCCTGATGAGGTAATTGATAGTGTAGCATGCACTACAGACTACAAATCAATCCTTGTTCTGTGTGTTTTAAGTACACAAGTTGAGCCAGTAGACAAGCTACAATGCCATAATTTGTTTCAGATGTTCCTCATTGTCAATAATTTCCATATTCATGCTATAATTGATGGAGGGAGCAGCAATAACTTGGTAAGTTCTGAGCTTGTCAAGACTCTTGGTTTATCTACACGTGCTCTTCCACATTCATACCATGTTCAGTGGTTCAACAATAGTGGTAAGGCAAAGGTAACATAATCTGCTCATGTGCATTTTTCTATCGGGCCATACCATGATTATGCTGATTTTGATGTCGTGCCTATGCAAGCTTGTTCACTTTTGTTAGGCTGCCCTTGGCAATATGATAATAATGCTCTACATCATGGTAGGCAAAATAGATATACTTTTATGTTTAAAGGAAAGACCATTGCTTTACTTCCTTTAACACCTGTTGAAATTGTGCAATATGAAAAGAAACTTGCTGAAAAGAAAAAGAAAGGCCTTGATAACGACTCTAGCAAACCATTAAATGAACCTTCAAGTAACATGAAAAAAATTTTATTTTCTCTAAAATATGTTCTTGCTGTTCATGATGAACCATATTATGCTCTAACTTGTACATCGCCTATATGTCCACTTGGTCCTACTCCTAGTGCTATGCCTTTTGTTGGTACTAACCTTTTGTAGGAGAAGGAGGATGAATTCCCAACAGGGAAGCCACCATGGCAGCCGCCTTTGCGAAGGATTGGGCGCCAAGATGAACGCCTTTTTCTAGAACCATCGTTGTTGTCAACCAATGGAGGAGATGATCTACTTCAGTCAAGAACGACTTCAATTCAAGAAAGGGAGGATGATGAGGACATCACTACTTCATTGCATACAAGCCAAGGAGAGGAGGAGGTCCAGCATGGACGTCCAATTCATCTTTTTCATGGTAGAAGCCCAGTCCAACTCAAGTTCGAGTCCGGCTCGGGCTCCAGGACCAGTCTGCCTTAAACTAGTCACCTAGGACGCATCCGGACTCCGTTTTCGACGATCCACATATGGTTGGAAAGCTAATTTGATAAGGAAGTCAATCCAAGTGGTTTCATGTCAAAAGACCTTCAGAATCAACAGGAATCATTGAAACAACTCAGTGTCTAGAATCTATCAGGGTGCTATGACACTGTCTTTTAGTCCGTTGTACCATGTATCGTGTTTGGGCCCATTAGGGGGCGCGTCCAGGGAGGTGATGCCTAAGACTCTATAAATAGCAGCCGTCGCTCTCCTTAGGGTTTGGGTTTTGTTTAGTTCTTGATTTTCTCATGAAACAGACATCGTTTTGCTGCAACTGTGCCGCCAAGGCTGCTTGCTATGAACCAGGGCCCCAGTTCTTGATCTTGTTCGCTTATGGTGATTAGTCCTTTCGAATAAAGACTTGAACTCCTTCTTGATTTCATAAGCCTCATATTTATTTGCAATTTCATATTGCGTGCATCCCGTTCTTGCTTGTGTTCTCGATTCGCTTGTAGGAAAGCCTTCTCGGCGAGGTCAATCACGTTTGTGTGGTTGATAACCAACAGAGTAGTGGTGTAACGGTTGCGGGGGTCCGAATCAATCTTGGTTCGAAGCCTAGATCGTGAACGTCGAGTCTCCACCAATCGACGCTATCATACCTTTCGGAAGATCGGGCCTAGTCTACAGCAGATGGCATAAAAAATAGGGGAATTATGGAGAAATTTTCTGCCTATAATGTAACACCCTAGGTGTTAGCCTTGCATAACTTGACTTGTATAGCATGAGCATGATCATCAAGCATTCATATATAAGCATTTACACTTGAAACATTTAATTGAAACATATGCAATATTTCTTATTATTTCATGTTTCCATGTGTATAGGCGTATGATCATGAGTGTAAATATGTACTTGGTTGATGTGAGTCACAAAAACATGTAGCAAAACTTAGGTTAGCAAATAGGACATTGTTCATGAAGGTCACTTTTCATGATCAAACACTTAAGTAAGATTACATGTGTTAACCTAGATAGCACTATGAGTGACTAATACATGAAATGATTGTATGACCTTGCAATTAGCTTAAACATGTTTAGAGTATCATTATGACCAACTTTGATATTCATGGTTAGGGGTAAATAGGTCATTAGGCCCTAGTTTGAATGTAGACCATCAATCGAATGTGACATGTTTGACCAAGTTTGAACTATGTGTTAGAGACCTTGCATGGAGGCGGTCACTAAAGCAAAGTTGTAGTATTTGATATAGGGAACAACTTATATTTTTGGGTCATTGACTGGTTTAGCTCCTAACCTGCTTGAAATTGGCTCACAAGAATCAGCAAAACAAACATTTCAACACTTAACATTATTTTTCTAAGTCTGGATGATGAACAGCCTGACAAGTTGACCTTTAGGGTGACATAACTCGATTTTGGCTACAAATTAGCACAAGATCTTTTAAGAACAAATGGAGCTAGTACATAGGTCTACAAAAGTCGTTTAGATCATTTGCACTTTGGAGCTTTAGTTTAGCAGATAATTCGCTATCAAAACTCACTGTCAGGCACTGTGTTTCTGAACTGAATGAACTGAATCACTGTCTCGGTGGCTGACGGCGTGCTGTCAAAAGTCGTGGTGGCCAGCGACGGCTAGCGACGGCTAGCGCGTCACCGGTGCCCTACCCAGTGCGGCCAAGGTGGGCCAGCGTGCGCCTTAACACCGCCAGCACCCGCCCACACTGCCCCACGCTCGCCATTTGCTTTGCCTTGGCCTCCTTCCTCGCCCGTAGCAGCAGCCACCTCCGCACCTAGCGCCGCTGTAGCCATCGCCGGCGCCAGCTCGCCCTCTCCGCTTCTCCACCACCGCAGCTGCACCACCAGCACCCCTATGACCCACCACGTCCACATGTGTCCGCTGACCGTGCTCGGTAAGCTCCAGCACTGGGCACAAGCTCGCCGGAGCCTTGCCGTTGAGTACGTCGTCGAGGCCACGCCGTCACAGTCCACCATTCCACGCGATAGCTTGTGCGCTAGGTTCGCCTGAGTCCAAAGAAGCTCATCAGCACTTGAGCTTGCTTCGCTGTGGCCTCCACCAGCGTAGCACCGCCGTCCCGCTCCGCTGAGTTGCCATGGCCACCGCCGTCGTCGCTAGTGCCGATGAGGGGCCCAGCCAAGTGGTGCAATCGATGTGTTAGGTCGTAAGGGTCGTCGCGTGTTGATGTCACCGCCGACAAACTCGCCGTCGTCGAGCTCTGGCCGCACAAGCCTCATGCAGCGCCGCTGCTCTGCTTCTGGGTCACTGACAAGTGGGGTCCTCTGTCAGGTGGGACCTAGCTGTCAGAGGCAGTGAGGGAGTAGGATAGTTCATTTGAATTCTAGATTTCATGTGTTTTGTAATATCTAGATCTCCAGTTGTATAGCTTCAAAAATTATGAAATAAATTTGGTAGTGTTCCTTAGGAAGTGTAGTATTTAAGAAAAATATGATCTTGACACTTACAGGAGAAATTTTGGAAGATTTAAATTGAAACTTGAAATGTGATTTTGAATGCATGCAAACTTGTTTATTTTATATCTAGAGTTCCTATGCACCAAAAATTATGAAATTTTTGTGGTAAGCTATTCTTGACATGTATGAGCTCTGGTAAAAATTTTAGGATTAGTGCATGTGTAGATCTGTAGTTATAGATTTTTCTTTTATATATAGGTAATCCTTGTATGAATTTTTATAAATTATTTATGAATCCATTATTCATGAAATTTGTTGGAGGTTATCCTAGTACCATATGGATGATGAGAAAAATAGGAAATCTGTTGCTTGACACTTTTCACTAGGGTTTTCTATTTTTGCTATTGTAAGCCTTTCTGTCTTGTCATTTTTTATATAGAATGTTCTACTTGGTAAAATGGCATGAAGATGTTTTGTACTGTTGCTATTGTAAGACTTTCTGTCTAGTCCCTCCATAAGTGCAATGTTTGCGGTGATGAAGATGTTTTATGCACGCCAGGACACTAGGGATTTCTAGCAGGAATCATACACCACCTGCATGGACAAACTCATGAGAGCTGAAGCCGCGCAAAACAAGCTCAAGAAGTGTGTGCGCAAGCAAAAGAAAGCCGCAAGTAAAGCCCGATAGGAATCTGACCAAGCCTATGCAGCTTTGGGCACTCTTCATGCCCAAATGGAGCAAGTGGATCAGCAGAGGGCAGCAGCTCAAGAAGCTAGAGCTAATGATCAAGCAGTACTTGTAGGACTACGGGAGCAGTTGGAGACCGCTCGTGTGGAGGTGTCCACAGCTAGACATCAGTGTGATGCATCAGAAAACCATGTCGCTAACATAAGGATAGAGCGAGATAGGCACCGCGACATGAGTAACACCTAGAACCGTGCTGAAAGGGGCCTACGTCAGCAGCTTGCATAGGCTCAACTTCAAGTAATAAACCTTTAGCATGAAGTACACTATTTGAACAACCAGCTGAACCCAGTCCTAGATGGGGAAGAAGATGGTCCAAATATGGAAGAAGATGATGATGAGGATGGGGAAGAGGAAGAGGTGGAGCCTAAGGAAGGAGATGATCCTATCTCTGACCTCGATAGTGATCATGACGAGGATTAGATCGCGTAGTACTTAGTAGAAGTACTTAATGTATCATCATTGGTTATGTAATGAACTTGTAGTTTGAGTTTGGTGTTGGTGATTTGAACTATCATGTAATATTATTATTTGCCTGACTATCACACGTTCGGTTAAAACGCTAATTCCAGTTGATCTATCTGAGCTCATGATTTGGATATTAACGTGCTATGAGTCCGATGAGCGATCAAATTGGTGGTGTCATGTTGTGAGAATGAAATGTTATGCCTCTATTTTTATTGTGAATTTGAGAATTGTCTCTAGTAATTTCAGTTTGGCATGATTATAATTCATCTGCAATCTTGTGGCATCAACCAATAATCACTTATTGTTGCAACTTCGCAGATGACGCGCACCCGTGCAGGAGCTAGTAGCAGCCAAGATGGCAATGGTGATGACTTACCACCACCGCCGCCGCCATCCGCTTAGGAGTTCTTTGCCCAATTCTTAGGGAGCCAAAGGACAATGGAAGAAGCTCTGCGCCTCATCACGCAGAACACCGCTCGTGGCCACCCACAGCAACAAGGGGCCGAGCCAAATTAGCATAGTACATTCAAGAAATTTCTGGATACAAAGCCTCCTATCTTTAAGGTAGCAGAGGAACCACTATAGGCTGATGAGTGGCTCAACACCATTGAACAGAAGTTTTGTCTGCTAAGGGTCACTAAGCATCTGAAAGCTGAGTATGCTTCTCATCAGCTGCAAGGACCAGCAGGGATCTGATGGGCACATTTCTTGTCATCACTACCTGCTAATGCGCGAGTGACATGGGAGCAGTTCAAGTTGGCTTTTCAGGGATATCATATTCCCCCGGACCTAATGCGCATGAAAGCGACTAAATTTATGAGGCTCACTCAAGGAACGAAGACCCTCATAGAGTATATGCACGCATTCAACAACCTGTCCAAGTATGCTCTAGGTTTTGTGGATACTGAGGAGAAGAAGATAGAGAGCTTCAAGCAGGGTCTAAGCACTAAACTGATGAAGACCATGGCCAATTCCAAGTGCACTACTTACAACGAGTTTATCAGCGATGCTCTAACCCAGGAAAACCACAATAACATGCATGCGGCTGCTAAGGGTCGCAAGAGGGCATTCGAGGCAGGTGCCTCTAGATCTTCATAGTCTAGAGCGCCTATCATAGCTAGGCCACAATTCCATCCACATGCACCCAAGTTTAGGCCTTCACCACCTAAAGCTCAGAACAGCAGACCTCAGAAACCATTCCGTAAGGCATTCACTATTGCCTTACGAAAAGGAACTGACAGTCAGGGGAGCTCCATAGGACCTAGGAGTAATTAGCCCTGTTTCAACTGCAACCAGGTGGGGCATTGGTCCAAGGAATGCCCCCACCCCAAGAAGAATGGCAACTAGAATTAGAACAATCAGAGGCAGGTGAACACAAGGGTACGTCCGAGATACGTGCATTATACCGCTGTTGAGGAAGTGCCTGCTGGAGAAGTTATCACGGCTGGTATGTTTCTTGTCAACAAGCATCCCGCTGTTGTTTTATTTGATTCAGGAGCTTCTCATTCATTTATGAGTCAAGCATTCGCATCTAGGCATGATCAGGAAATAATTGAAGTAAGAAAAGGGGGTTATAATATATGTTTAGCAGGGGCAACTATTTCTACAAATAAGATAGTCAAAAATGTGCTCATCTCTATACAAGGGAGGGAGTATACAATGGATTTGATAATATTGCCTAGGTTATCGATAAGTGTAATCTTGGGCATGAATTGGATGAAGGATCATGGTGTTCTCATTGACACTAGCACTCGTACTATTATGTTGAGAGAACCCACGGGAGGGAATGCTTTTCTAGTACCACTCTCCCGCAATTTTGAACTCCAACATTTAGCTTGTGCTATCCAAACCACCACCCTTTGTGATATCCCAGTGATTTGTGAGTTTCTGAATGTATTTCTAGAGGAATTACTAGGCTTACCACCTGATAGGGATGTGGAATTTAAGATTGAGTTAGTGCTAGGTACGACACCCATCTCAAGAAGGCCCTATAGAATGCCACCTAATGAGTTAGTAGAACTTAAGATTCAGTTACAGGATCTGTTGGACAAGGGTCTTATCCAACCTAGCTCATCTTCGTGGGGATGTCCAGCCTTGTTTATGAAAAAGAAGGATAAGTCACTAAGAATGTGTGTAGATTATAGACCACTCAATGCTGTGACCATCAAGAACAAATATCCATTGCCTCGCATCGACATTTTGTTCGATCAGCTAGCAAAGACAAAGGTATTTTCCAAAATTGACTTGAGATCAGGTTATCATCAGATAAAGATCAGGCCAGAGGACATATCTAAAACTACTTTCTCTACTAGGTACGGCTTATATGAGTATTTGGTTATGTCTTTTGGACTAACAAATGCTCTTGCCTACTTTATGTACCTGATGCATTCGGTATTCATGCCCGAGCTCGACAAGTTCGTGGTCGTGTTTATCGATGATATATTAATTTATTCAGAAAATGAGTCAGATCATAAAGAGCATCTGAGGATTGTTTTATCTAGACTGAGGGAGCATAAGCTATATGTGAAATTTAGCAAGTGTGAATTTTGGTTGAGCAAAGTACCTTTCTTAGGTCATATCTTATCAAGGGATGGAATCTCTGTAGACCCATCCAAAGTACAAGAGGTCATGGATTGGAAAGCCCTGACATCGGTTCATGAAGTTCGAAGTTTTCTAGGGTTAGCAGGATATTATCGTTGTTTCATTCTAGATTTCTCAAAGATAGCTAAGCCCATGACCAAACTACTTCAGAAAGATGAGAAGTACAAATGGACACCAGAATGTGAAGCAGCTTTTCACACCCTCAGAACTCTGTTAACTACAGCACCTGTTCTAGCACAACCAGACATTGAAAAGCCTTTTGATGTATTTTGTGATGCATCGGGAATAGGTATGGGGTGTGTGCTTATGCAAGAGGGAAGAGTTATTGCATATGCTTCTTGGCAATTGAGGAAACATGAAGTCAACTACCCTACACATGATTTAGAACTTGCAGCAGTTGTTCATGCATTAAAGATATGGAGACATTATTTGTTGGGCAATGTATGTCATATATATACTGACCACAAAAGTCTCAAGTATATCTTTACCCAACCAGAGCTGAACATGAGACAGCGAAGATGGTTAGAATTGATTAAGGACTACAATTTAGAGGTGCACTACCATCCGGGAAAAGCTAATGTAGTAGCAGATGCACTCAGTCGAAAGTCTTATTGTAACACTATAGAAGCATTATTGGAAGATGGATTCAACTTGTTACACCCTACTGTACTACACAATATCATGATCAGTTGTTCACTTGAGAGCAAAATCATAGAGTTGCAGCAGACAGATGTAGGAATAAGTCACATCAAGAGAAAAATGCAAGAGCAAGAGACCAGGCATTTCAAAGTGGACGAAAGAGGTGTGTTGTGGTTTGAGGACCGACTTGTGGTACCAAAAGACCATGAGCTTAGGAACCAAATTTTAGATGAAGCTCATTCGTCCAAATTGTCTATCCATCCGGGTAGTAGTAAGATGTACCAAGATTTGAAAACCCATTTTTGGTGGACTAAGATGAAGAAAGAGATCGCAGCCTATGTCACTAGGTGCGACAATTGCAGTAGAGTAAAAGTTGTTCATATGAAATCTATCGGATTACTTCAGCCATTGCCTATTCTAGGTTGGAAATGGGAGGAAATCAATATGGACTTTATCACAGGCCTTCCAATGACACCACAAGGTCACGATTCAATATGGGTTATTGTTGATCGTCTCACCAAGTCAGCACATTTTATACCCGTGAACACAAGGTATATAGTTGGGAAATACGCTGAGATATATGTTTCTCAGATCATGAGACTACATGGAGTACCTAGGACCATAATCTCAGATCGAGGACCATAGTTCATAGCTCATTTCTAGGAGCACTTGCACCAGGCTTTGGGAACCAAGCTAATCAGGAGTTCGGCATACCATCCGCAAAATTCAGGACAGACGGAGCGAGTGAACCAAATCTTAGAAGATTTGCTTAGAGCTTGTGTCATATCTTCAAAAGGTTCATGGGAGAAATTGTTACCTTTAGCTGAGTTCTCCTATAACAACAGTTATCAAGCGAGTATCAAGATGGCTCCATTTGAAGCTTTGTATGGCAGAAAATGTAGAACTTCGTTGAATTGGATTGAGCCATGTGAAAGGAGATACTTTGGTAATGACTTTGTCAATGAAGCTGAAGAGCAAGTACATGTTATCCAATAGCATATGAAGGCAGCTCAATCGAGACAGAAGAGTTATGCTGATAGAAGAAGACCACTGACTTTTGAAGTGGGTGACTATGTATACTTAAAAGTATCACCCATGAAAGGGGTGAAGAGATTTGGAATGAAGAAGAAGCTTTCACCTAGATATGTAGGGCCATACAAGATTCTAGAACGAAAGGGGAATGTTGCTTATAAGTTACAACTTCCACCTGAGATGAGTACAATATTTGATGTCTTCCATGTTTCTCAGTTGAAGAAATGTCTTCGAGTACCTGAAGAAGCTATTGCACCCACCAATGTATAGCTTCAATCGGATTTGACCTATGAGGAAAAACCAATCCGAGTATTAGAAGTGATGGACAGAGTAACACGGAGTAAGATTATTAAGTTCTATAAGGTGGTGTGGAACAATCACAGTGAACAAGATGCTACGTGTGAACAAGAGGATTATTTACAAGAGGTTTATCTCACCTTTTTCTAAGAATGGTAGGTCTTGCAAATCTCGGGATGAGATTTTTATAAGGGGGAGGGGCTGTAACACCCTAGGTGTTAGCCTTGCATAACTTGACTTGTATAGCATGAGCATGATCATCAAGCATTCATATATAAGCATTTACACTTAGAACATTTAATTGAAACATATGCAACATTTCTTATTATTTCATGTTTCCATGTGTATAGGCATATGATCATGAGTGTAAACATGTACTTGGTTGATGTGAGTCACAAAAACATGTAACAACACTTATGTTAGCAAATAGGACATTGTTCATGAAGGTCACTTTTCATGATCAAACACTTAAGTAAGATTACATGTGTTAACCTAGATAGCACTATGAGTGACTAATACATGAAATGATTGTATGACCTTGCAATTAGCTTAAACATGTTTAGAGTATCATTATGAACAACTTTGATATTCATGGTTAGGGGTAAATATGTCATTAGCCCCTAGTTTGAATGTAGACCATCAATTGAATGTGACATGTTTGACCAAGTTTGAACTATGTGTTAGAGACCTTGCATGGAGGTGGTCACTAAAGCAAAGTTGTAGTATTTGATATAGGGAACAACTTATATTTTTGGGTCATTGACTGGTTTAGCTCCTAACATGCTTGAAATTGGCTCACAAGAATCAGCAAAACAAACATTTCAACACTTAACATTATTTTTCTAAGTCTGGATGATGAACAGCCTGACAAGCTGACCTTTAGGGTGACATAACTCGATTTTGGCTGCGAATTAGCACATGATATTTTAAGAACAAATGGAGCTGGTACATAGGTCTACAAAAGTTGTTTAGATCATTTGCACTTTGGAGCTTCGGTTTAGCAGATAATTCGCTGTCAAAACTCGTTGTCAGGCACTACGTTTCTGAACTGAATGAACTGAATCACTGTCTCGGTGGCCGACCGACGTCAGGGCTCGTGCTCCACGTGGTGGCCAGCGACGGCCGCGCATCACCGGTGCCCTGCCCAGTGCGGCCAAGGCGGGCCAGCACGTGCCTTAACACCGCCAGCACCCGCCTGCACTGCCCCACGCTCACCATTTGCTTTGCCTCGGCCTCCTTCCTCGCCCGTAGCAGCAGCCACCACCGTACCTAGCGCTGCTGTAGCCATCGCCGGCGCCAGCTCACCCTCTCCACTTCTCCACCACCGCAGCTGCACCACCAGCACCCCTGTGACTCGCCGCGTCCACCTGTGTCCATTGACCGTGCTCAGTAAGCTCCAGCACTAGGCACAAGCTCGCCGGAGCCCCGCCGCCGAGTCCGTCGTCGAGGCCACGCCGTCACAGTCCACCATTCCACACGATAGCTTGTGCGCTAGGTTCGCCTGAGTCCATAGAAGCTCGTCAGCACTTGAGCTTGCTTCGCCGTGGCCTCCACCGGCGTAGCACTGCCGTCCCGCTCCTCTGAGCTGCCATGGCCGTCGTCGTCATCGCTAGTGCCGACGAGAGGCCCAGCCAAGTGGTGCAATCGATGCGTTAGGTCGTAAGGGTCGTCGCGTGTTGATGTCACCGCTGACGAACTCGCCGTTGTCGAGCTCTGGCCACGCAAGCCTCGCGCAGCGCCGCTGCTCTGCTTCTGGGTCACTGACGAGTGGGGTCCTCTGTCAGGTGGGACCCAGCTGTCAGAGGCAATGAGGGAGTAGGATAGTTCATTTGAATTCTAGATTTCATGTGTTTTGTAATATCTAGATCTCCAGTTGTATAGCTTCAAAAATTATGAAATAAATTTGGTAGTGTTCCTTAGGAAGTGTAGTATTTAAGAAAAATATGATCTTGACACTTATAGGAGAAATTTTGGAAGATTTAAATTGAAACTTGAAATGTGATTTTGAATGCATGCAAACTTGTTTATTTTATATCTAGAGTTCCTGTGCACCAAAAATTATGAAATTTTTGTGGTAAGCTATTCTTGACATGTATGAGCTCTGGTAAAAATTTTAGGATTAGTGCATGTGTAGATTTGTAGTTATAGATTTTTCTTTTATATATAGGTAATCCTTGTATGAATTTTATAAATTATTTATGAATCCATTATTCATGAAATTTGTTGGAGGTTATCCTAGTACCATATGGATGATGAGAAAAATAGGAAATCTGTTGCTTGACACTTTTCACTAGGGTTTTCTATTTTTGCTATTGTAAGCCTTTCTGTCTTGTCATTTTTTATATAGAATGTTCTACTTGGTAAAATGGCATGAAGATGTTTTGTATTGTTGCTATTGTAAGACTTTCTGTCTAGTCCCTCCATAAGTGCAATGTTTGCGGTGATGAAGATGTTTTATGCACACTAGGACACTAGGGATTTCTAGCAGGAATCATACACCACCTGCATGGACAAACTCATGAGAGCTGAAGCCACGCAAAACAAGCTCAAGAAGTGTGTGCGCAAGCAAAAGAAAGCCGCAAGTAAAGCCCGATGGGAATCTGACTAAGCCTATGCAGCTTTGGGCACTCTTCATGCCCAAATGGAGCAAGTGGATCAGCAGAGGGCAGCAGCTCAAGAAGCTAGAGCTAATGATCAAGCAGTACTTGCAGGACTACGGGAGCAGTTGGAGACCGCCCGTGCGGAGGTGTCCACAGCTAGACATCAGTGTGATGCATTAGAAAACCGTGTCGCTAACATAAGGATAGAGCGAGATAGGCACCGCAACATGAGTAACGCCCAGAACCATGTTGTTTTGTAGTGTGGTACATGAACTGCTGAAGTGTTTGATTGAATCATTAAGAAGAGATATGCACCTACTCAGTAAAAACACGATACACTTGTTATTACTTCAGCACCATGATGTTAAGAATACTTACAAGAATGCATTCGTCACATGTCATTATATTATACTGGTCATGCATACATCCACACTACCTTATGCCATACTCCTGCATCTAGGATCAGAGGAAGAAATAACGTTGCTGGAATTTGATGAAGTACAGGAAGGGGACCAGCAGGAGAATCCTCAAGTCGCAGCTCCCGAAGGCGAGGAGCAGAATCCTGAAGAGCTTCCGGAGTGCCTTGATCACCGCCCCACGTCCTTTCTGAAAGGCAAGCCCTGGAGCATTTTAAGTCTCCCAGTATTTTACAAATGATTACTTAAGTACTTATGATTGATGCATTAGGTTATAAGAGTTGAATGGAACCACTTGATGCATATAAATTCCTTGTCCAGATATTACACCCTTAACCCTGTGTAGGTCCAAGATAGAATATATTCTTAGCCATGCTTAGACCGATAGAAGTCGGGTGATTTCCTGTCACCTACGAGATATAGGTGGATATCGGAGCACGGTTGGCTATATTTGCTATCATGGAATAGAACCATGGGGTGATGTAAATCGAGGTTGGGCGGAGTCTATGCATAGGCTGACTCATGTGATTCCGTCTATGCCGGTTAAGGACCGTACCATTATTGGCGCTTCTGACAAGATTGAACGTATGCCTATCATTTAGCTGGCCAGATAAGTCGTTCCGACCGCGAAGCCAAGTAGCTCAATTTAGGACGAGCCTCGTTCTGTGTAACATCCTAATGGGCCAAAGTGGGCCCAATCCAACCCAGTTATGGGCCAGCACCATAGCAGAGAAATGGACGGGTGCTGTAGCATACGGGCTTCAGGCTACTGTAGACCTGACACTGTTCACCCAAAAAATGGGGCAGCCAAATTCGGGGGTACTGTTCACTGCTACTGTAGCATCGCGAAACCGCTGTGCAGCCAGGTTTAGTACCATACTGGAAACTCAGGGATCGCCGGATCAACTTAAATACCAGGGCCAAGGACGCGTAGTAACCTTCGGTTAACCGTTTTGAATGAAGCGAGGACGAAAGTTCAAGCGGGTTTCTACGCGGGTCGGACCACTCCTCGGAAGAGTGGGCCTGGGCCATGTATGTCGGGACTGGTTATTACATTCTGTTGTGCGCTCCTTGCGGAGAGCCAGACGTGAGCCCAAGGGTAGGGTAGTCCTGAACGTCCTGGCAACTTGAGCCCAAGGGTAGGGTAGTCCTGAACGTCCTGGCAACTGGTTGTCCCCGATTGTGTGGCGCGGTACGAACCCACGAAATGTGTACCTGAGTTGTACCAAAGGTGACCTAAGGTTGCCTTTGCGCGGCATGCCTAGGTTTGTGTTAAGAATAAATTCCTAGCTGGTTGAAATCGATTCGAATCGCCGTCTCTTCCGGATAGTGAGAAACTTGGCTAGTCCCAACATCGTAGTAACTATGTATGGAACATGATGGTTCGGATGAATATGGAATTACAATACCTGCTATGGTTACTATTGTATGCTTTTAAATTGATATACTACATGTTTGGCACAGGATAGTTGCTAATCTAGAGATGTATAGTTATAATCAATTTGATAAAAGGGATTGTAATTGTATAACTAAGTCAATCGCTTTTATGCAAATGTTGTCAATCTATCTCCACTTATACAGCCTTGCATAGTCCTTGGAGTCAATTTATTTCTGGTTTATGACGGGTAAGTCTAGCTGAGTACCTTCTCGTACTCAGGGTTTTATTTCCCATTGTTGCAGATGGCACTGTGTATCATGGTTATTGCAAGAGTTGCTTCTATCCCGCCGTGGATGAGGAGTAAGCCTTGGGCAGGCTTCTTTATTAATCCCTCTATTTGCTTTTGTTGACTGTGATCCTACTTCGGCACTGTACTAAACTATGTTGGAAACTTTACTTTCAAACTTAATTTGCTTCCGCTTTTATCTATCAAACTCGGTTGTAATAACTTGGTTTCATACTCTGATGATGAAAATGTATCTGTGAACTTTATGTAATATGTGACATGTATGTTGAATCATGTACGATCTTGGTTGTTGTAAATCGTTTATCGAGACCCGTCATGGTACTCGACGGACTACCGGGTTTATATGAGTTCAAGTATGATAGTGCGACCGCTTGCGGGCTGCCATTGTACTTGTACTCTTATAAATTGGTCGGTTCTGCGACATACAATACGTATTAATCAGCGGTATTAGTTTTTTTGGTTCAAAATAGTGATTGAAGTTTGAAATCGAATAGGCTTTCAGTCATGGAATCTAAGGGAAATAACTTTTACAGTGATTTATTATGTCACTGTCGAATAGACTTTTTAGTGTCATTCGAAATAGTGATTGAAGTCTGAAATGAATAGGCTTTTTAGTCATGGAATCTAGGCTCTCCAGTGTCCTATGATGTAGGCTTTTCAGTGATTCTGAGTAGACTTTCCAGGAGCATTTGTAGCATAATTCAAGGGCTAGCAAACTTGCCTCCGCCTATATATATGTGTTCTAGGATGCATTGCTAACCAAAAGAAAAACCAAACTAGTATTCGGTTTTGTTGAAGTAGGAATGTCTAGAGGGTCATCTAAAGGAAAGGGTTTCGAGAGTGGGAGAGGAAAGGGGGGACGAAGGGAACTCCCATTGTGTGGGAGGGGTCTCTTGGGCCTGATTTGTTTAAGGAACTAGTGTATCAGTTTTCCTCCGAGAGCAAGAGTGATTTCACTAAGGAGTGCTCTCTTAGAGGATATGATAACAGGAAGAAAAATTGGCCAAAATACATGCATAGTGAGGACTGCTTAGTGCAGATGTTCACCGAGGGGATCGATGGAGGTCGTCGCTTCTTCAAATGCCCACGAGCATGTGTAATTGCTAATACATTTCGTTTGTTAAATATGTTTCTCGAATACCCTTACAACTCATAGGACATACTTATTGTAGTCTTCTGAGTCCGAAGAAAACTGTGGGTTCACTAGATGGGTCGATACTCGACCAATTTATTTGCATTAGGAGTACATCTACTACCTGCAGGACCAAATCTTTGATCTACAAAGGAAAGTTAGCAGCGGGTACAAAGGAAGACGAGGACGACGACAACAACAATGGTGCAAATTCATAGGAGGCACTCTGCAATGATCCATATTGCACCTGCCCTAATCATAAGAACAAGGGGTCTCCGTCGTCACCCCCGCCACCACCAGCACCAACAATGGGAGGCTACTGTGGAGAAGGTAACACAATTTGCTATGTGGCCACACTACTAGGACGACCCTATCTTATTCATATGGCACATCCATGTGTTTGTTGTTTGGTTTATTTACCTAAGGCATGTTCAGTTTAGTCGAAGGAACTATGTATCCTTGTTTGGTACATGTTCTTACATGTCATTTCTTCTGCTTGTTGTTCGCTTTAATTACCTAAGGCATGTTAGGTTTAGTTCAGGACCTTTGTACCCTAGTTTGATACATGTTCTCACATACCATTTCATGTGTTTTGTGTGTTGAATTATATAATGTCCTACTTCGTTAGGTTTTATTTGCAGCACGTGATCATATTTCACTACGTCTATAATATTAAACTGAATATTATGACAACAAATAATGAAAATAACTACATAATGAAAAGTCCAATACTATGACACATTAAACAACACAATAATTCTAGAAGTATGTGCCGACAAACTAAATAACACAGTACATGACCTAAGCATGCCCATACTTAAAGTGCATTACATGACAACATAATAAAAAGTCCATCAGTAGACAACATTGTTCATGAATAAACCATAGAACTAGCAAGTAATGGAGACTACTGAGTGCAACGAGGCCACTTTTCTTTCCTTAGGGCTTCGGGATTCTCCTCCATCACTGTTTTCACTCGGCGTGCATGCTCAAGCTTCTTCTTCCTCTCCTCCCTATACGCAGCAACACGCCTCCTTTCCTCCTCTTCCTTGTGCTTCTTTTTTGCAACCTCCTCTCTGCGTCTCTTCTCCATCATCTCCTTGTCCTCTGTCTCCTACCGCAATAGTTTCTGCATCCATTCCTTGTCTTCAGGCTTGATCTCAGTGTTGATCCACTGTTCAAAATCACAGAGCGGTGGAGGGGTCTACAAAAAATACAATTGTTACAAAATAAAAAAATCATGCAAGATGTCATATGACACAAACATCCATTCCATACCATCTTGTTAACACGACGCTGACGAAGTGTAGGCTCAAACGTAAAATTGGAACACATCCAATACCTTTGCCTAACGTGTCCTCTTCATCGGACTTGGCTACCTTGCAAGGATCGTCGCAAAAGCAAATGGGCACTGGAACACCACTAGGCAGAGGCAATGGGTCGAAGGTATTTCCAGTCATCCAGCCATAACTACAATTTAGCTATTTTTGTTCTAAGAACCGAAATCAATTAACATTAAATCCTACGTCTAGGGTTTTCTATTTGATCCACAACAATGAACCATATCACAACAACTTACGCTGAGGTTACCTTGGTTTAGTAGCTTTTTCACGTCTTGGCATCCTACGGTTGTATAGTATAAATATTAAAATTGCATGAAACCCGAAGTAATGACGATTCTTAAGTTGAAAAATCTGACTAATATATACCGAATCGATTTGAAAAAAAAAACTAGGAGGGGGGAGGATACCTTGCTCTCGAAGATCTACGGATCAAATCCAACTTTTCAAGGTCAGATATGTCGATTCGTGAGGTAGAGCGAAGTGGGGAGAGAGAAAACCCGAGAGGGATGAGAAAGAAGAGGAAGAAGGCTCGGGCAGGACGGTTGGACGCCGGGTTAAAACACCAGCTCGACGCCATAGATCTTGGCGCCGCTCTCGATGCCAATAACCACGGCGCCAAGCTCGGCGCCAAGATCTACGGCACCAAACTCGACGTCAAGATCTACGGCGCCAAGCTGTCTGCCAAGTCACCGCCATGTCTGCGTCGAGCCCAAGACCTAGGCGCCAGAATCTATGACGCCGAGACGTGTAAGCTCGGCGCCACCAACGATGGCGCCGAGCTAAGGGTCCAGATTTTTAAATCGTACCTCCAAGGGTATATTTATGATTTTTTTTAAAAAAAAGGGCTAAAAAAACAAAAAAATTCCGTCCAAACGGTGCCCGCCCAAACGTGGACCTGGAAAAACCACCGTGCAGTTGCCAGTTGCCACTCGACCACGTTCAGAGTTGGGAAAACGGAGCATCGCGTCCATAACTCCCTGCGGTTATTAACAAGGAAAACAAACGGCGGATCGACGTGGGTGGGAAAACAAAACGCCCAGAGGCTCCCCTCCAAAATCACGTCACTCCGATCGCCTCTTCCTCCTCCTCCCACCCTGGGCCTCTTTGCTCCGCCGTCGTCTCTTCCTCTTTCGCTTTGGGGACTCCTTTTCTTCTTGTCCCTTTTAGCTGGGGTCTCTTCGTCAAAGGCCGCGCTTCCTTTGGAAGTTTCCATTTTGACCACTTCCTCAAGCAATTTACACGTCCTTGTTCAGATAAGGTTTTCCACGGTTCTTTCTTTTGTCTGGGGCTCCTCGGCTCATCGATCGGCCCTCTCTTCTTCCTGCCTCTTGTGTTGGCCTGGCCGGCTGGACCCAGGTGTGGCGATCATCCTCCTGTTCTTTCGCCCGCGCTTCAACAAGCTTGTAAGCTCTCTCTCTCTCTCTCTCTCTCTCTCTCTCTCTCTCTCTCTCTCTCTCTCTCTCTCTCCACCCTCGATTTGTTTCGTGCCTGCTCTTTGTGATATGCAACTCAGTTTTAATCTTTGGGCTTAAACATGCACTTTCTACCTCTTCATATATTCACCAGTGCTATGTACTCCCTACTCACCAGTTTAGTGCTGAGATAAATTTTTAGTCTTGATTCGATTTCACACGCAAGATCTGTTCATCCAAAAAAAAAAAGGAGATAACTGAAAAGGTAGAAAGAAACAGCAAGAGAGAGGAGGGACAGCTAGCTACATGGTAGTCTGTAGGATCTTAATAAGAAACCAGAAATACATACCAAAATCAGTTCCCAGCTTTTGTTTAACTGTATATAGTATTTTCTGTATTTCGCCGCATCAAGCAAGTAGTAAATGAGGCCAGCGCATTTTCGACATGTCGAGAAATCTCTTTCAGTCTTTCGTGAGTTTCATACTTGGGCTCCAACATCTCCAATGGAAACGCGCTCATTTCATTTGAGACAAACATAACCGTCTTTGTTTTGCATCGGCAGAAATCGAGGCCATCTCATCTCAGGAACACAGAGCCAAGGAGCAATCAACCGCAGCAGGCACTCGATCCGTCCTCGTCGTCTCGGCAAGAAAGACTGATCGGTGATCGCCGGTCGGGATCGATGGAGCAGCTCCGGCAGCTCGGCGAGGCGGTGGGCGCCATCAACGCGCTCATGGCGTTCGAGCCCGAGCTCCGCGTGAACCCACGCCAGTGCCGCCTCCTGGCCGACGCGTGCGCGCACGCGCTCGCCGCCGTCACGGGGGAGGTGCGCGCGCACCTCCGCTTCAGGGAGCGCGGCGCCAAGTGGCGCGCCGTGGAGCCCGCGCTCCGCGAGCTCCACCGCGCGTTCCGCGACGCCGAGGGCTACATCCGCCACTGCCTGGACCCGCGCGGCGGGGGCAGCTGGTGGGCGCGCGCCGTGGCGGCGGCGCACGGCACCGAGTGCGTGGACCAGCACCTGCACGGCATCTTCTGGTGCGTCGCTGTCGCGGTCGAGGCCGTCGAGGCCGCCGCGGAGATCTCCGGCGACGACGCCGACGAGATCGCGCGGAGGCGGCTGGTGCTCGCCAACAAGTACGACGGCAGGAGCATGCTCGAGCCCAGGCTGTTCCAGCACGCCTACGGCAGGCTGTACCTGGTGTCCCAGGAGCTCGTTGCGCGGATGGACACGGCGTGGAAGGAGGACAGGTGGCTGCTGTCGCAGCTGCTCGACGAGATGAAGTCGCCGGCGGCGCCGAAGCCGCTGACGAAGGGCGAGCGCCAGCTCGCCGACGTCCTGGCCGCGCCGCGCGGAAAGCTGCACCTGGCGTCTGTCTTGCTCAACGGCGACTACAGCGTGCGGAGGCGCCTCGGCGGCCACCTCAAGGAGGCGCATTGGATGGGGGAGAGCTTCGCGGTGATGCAGTTCATCGGGGACGCCGAGGCCGAGGTGTCGATGCTCTCGTCGGTGGCGCACCCGAACGTGGCGCACGCCGCCTACTGCTTCCACGACGAGGAGAGGAAGGAGTACTTCGTGGTCATGGACCAGCTCATGCCCAAGGACCTCGGCAGCTACTTCAAGGAGATGAGCTCCCCGCGCCGGCGAATCCCGTTCCCCCTCGTCGTCGCTGTCGACATCATGCTGCAGATCGCGCGCGGGATGGAGTACCTGCACGCCAACAAGATCTACCACGGCGAGCTCAACCCGTCCAACGTGCTCGTCAAGCCGCGGCAGCTCGACGGGTACGTGCACGTCAAGGTCGCCGGGTTTGAGCGGCCGGCCGGCACCGTCACAAACGGCGCAAAGGCGTCTGCTAATGGCAACGCAGCCGGCGGCGGCGGCGCGACGACACCTGCATCTGGTACGCGCCGGAGGTTCTCGAGCATCAGGAGAGCCGCGACAGGCACACCGAAAAGGCGGACGTGTACAGCTTCGCGATGATCTGCTTTGAGCTGCTGACGGGCAAGGTCCCGTTCGAGGACAACCACCTGCAGGGCGACAAGACGAGCAAGAACATCCGCGCCGGCGAGCGGCCGCTGTTCCCGTTCCAGGCGCCTAAGTACCTGGTCGCCCTGACCAAGCGGTGCTGGCACGCCGACCCGGCGCAACGCCCGCCGTTCGCCTCCGTCAGCCGCGTCCTCAGGTACGTGAAGCGGTTCCTGGTCATGAACCCGGAGCAGCAGCAGGGCCAGCAGGCCGACGCGCCGCCAGCCGCGCCGGCCGCCGACTACCTCGACATCGAGGCGCAGCTGCTGAGGCGGATCCCGGCGTGGCAGCGGGGGCAGGGCGCGCCCCCGCGCGTGGCGGACGTGCCGTTCCAAATGTTCGCGTACAGGGCCGTGGAGAGGGAGAAGACCGCCGCCGGCGCGCACGCCAGCAGGGACAGGGCCACGGATTCCGGCAGCGAGGAGAACTCGCTGTGCGGCGACGATAACGGGGTCGGGGCGACCACGCCAGACGACGACGCGTCCACCGTGTCGGGCGGCACCGTGAGGTCGCGCCCGGACAGCAGCGACGGCAAGAAGACTCCTCCGGTCAGGAAGGCGGACGGCAAGACGCCGCCCAGACAAGGAGGTGCGTTGCATTGATCTGTCGCCACATTTTCTTGAAGAAAACTTGGTTGTATCCAATTCTCAACGTGGTACTTTGAATTCTCTGCAGGGTCTCAGCAGAAGGTGAAACCGGCGAGCGCGGTGAAGCCTCCGCCGGCGACAAGGAAAACGCTGGGCGTGAAGCCGGAGCTTCCGGCGCAGCGGCCGTCGTCCGGGCATGCCTCGGACTGAGGCTGCTGCGCTTTGTAGCTGGACTGCTGGAAACCGCCAGGAGCTGTCATGTTTGCGCGATCGTGAAAATTGGAATGGCGTGCGTTCTAGCAGCTCGCTTTTGGTGAACAAGCTTTTTGCATTTGTTGATTCCTTCCATAGGTTCTTGGTTAGAGTCTTCGGTCTTGCATTTGCATAGATCCTTCGCCTGCAAGTTTGATTGTGGCACGGGAATTGTTCTGGCACTTTTATAATTTCCCTCGCCCGTGATCTAATGATGTGCCTGAGTGTTACGAGAGAGAGATATCTTAGACCTTGCCATGGTTGATTGGCTACCTATCATCCGATTGATTTTGCATCGAGTTTTTATTACATCTTGGACCAACTCAAAATGATTAATCACAAAATGAAAAGTTAGAAGAGAAGAAATTTTGAATGTCAGCATATTTTCCCAAAGAAAAATTGCAACAGCACATGCAAAATCTGAATGAAACCCAACAAGAAAATCAATAATTTTTTTAAAAAACAAGAATAAACTATATTATGAACTCTAAAAGAGTTTTGCATGCAACAATCTAATATTATTAAATAGTTGAAGACACCCAAATAAAAAGCAACACGACTTTGGAAACAAAATAAACAACTCACAGGGCAAGTTAAGCACCAAACTTATCAAAGAAAAAAGGATCTATCTATATCAAACCAGTGTGATTCTTCCTTTCTGTGGGGGGTCCGACCCCAGGTACCCACGGCGGACTACATGGGCCGCACCACAAGGGACGGTCCAGCCCACAAGATGATAGCTTGCGGCTCATGGCACAGCTCGGCGCACGCCGCAAGACACCTCGGCGACATCCTGAAGATCATGTAGAATCTGTTAGGATATGCCGAATGTACGATTCCATGTATATGTTATCTCTTACCCGATCGGACTCTGACCTGATTGGAATATAACCCTACCCCCGGGCTATATAAGGCAGGTAGGGGACCTCCTCAAAATACACTCAATCATATATGATAGACAATACAACCGACAGAATACAGGATTAGGGTATTACGCCAAGTTGACGACTTGAACCTGTCTAAATCTTGTGTCTTGTCACCATCTCGCTCATGATCTCGCTCACCTCTACGACAAATCTACCATCGTGGGTATACTCCTCGGTGGACTGCCGAGCACATTTAGTCGACAGTTGGCGCGCCAAGTAGGGGTATGCGCTTGATCCCATGGCGGGCCAGATGGTATGTTTTACAAGCTCTCCGTTCGCTCCCAGGGCCGGCCAAACCTTCATGGTCGGTTCCATCACCTGGGTCATCAACGCCAACGGCGACGGGGAGGTTATCCAGCCAGTGCGGGACATCCCCACGCTGACAGCTCTGACATCTGTGCCAGCAGATCCTATCTCGGGATCTCTCCCGGGTTTGTCTTCTTCTCTGGTAGCTCGCCCTTTGGCACCACGCCGGTCGAGGAAGCCCTCCCAGTAGGACGACCTGATCTCATCTATACATCGGGTTGACGAGAAGCTCGCCGAATGCTTGTCGCTCGTAGAATCGATCCAAGATCGATCTCTTTATGACGACGAGTATCCTCCGTTCCAGGTGGTTTCGCCCTAAGCGCTCCACTCAGTCACGCCATATGAGGTGGCAAAATGCAGGTCTGACCATCATGGTGACTCCACAAGGGCACACAGTGCAGCGCTGGCCGCTCTCCAGATCTGACCAGCCCAAGGCTGGTCGGCAAGCTCCGACGCAGGATCCCGCGATGGCTCACCCCTACGGGCTGGCCAAAGCTACCGCTTCATATCAAGAGGCCCTTCATGGTCTTTACGCCGACCAGATCGGCAACATCCACCCGCTCACCGAGCTCATTTTACTGAGCGCCGACCAGTTTGCACCGGCTGTCAATATGGTGCAGATTTGTCAGCTCGATGACGATTCTCTGCTCCCAATCCTGGAGGTAGATCCGAGGGCGGCGTCAGAAGGCTCCACCAAAATCATCACTAAAACCATCACCGACCTCATCGGCAGCTCTCCATCCCTGCCTAGATGCTTTCTAGGGGAAATCTTCATGATCAGCGCCGACAGTGCTGCTCACAATGGGGAGACTGACGCTCAGCGCACCACGCGAGAAGAAAGAAACGCCGATCGCGCCCAACGCCGCGAAGAAGCAAACGTCGCCGCAGCCGTAGCAAACTCCAATCCTGGCGCGACCGACGGTGGCGACGCCGCTCATAATCAGGGAGGGCACCGTGTTGCCCGCAACCTCAATGAGGAATTCATCCAAGTTGATGGGCATGAGGTCCTACCAACACCAAGCGCCAACCTCACCGTCACCATGAACAAGCTGGGCAGGCTCGCGCCATCACCAAAGCTCGCCAAAGCCACCGCCGTGCTCAAAGCAGCCGCGGTTCAGGTTAACAAAAATCACCAGAATCAGGCGCCATCCCACTCCACCTCCTCAAACCGATCCACTAGGCCACGAAGGGCCCGATCCCAGTGACCTAGTGAAAGTCGCCTCCAGGCAGTCGACCCTTATCTCCAAGGGGGATCAAGGGGCAATTACATTATCAATCCTAGGGAACGGCCACAGTACGCCAACCCCAACGTCAACTGAGAGGTTGAACAACCTACTGGTGATCTACGACACATCTCAACAATTGTCATGACGTTCATCGCCGTATCGATAATCGGTGCAACTCGCACCACGCGGAAGAGATCGTTCACCGCCAGCAATGTGATGAAGCATAGGGGAACCCTGATGCGGTGTTTAACCCGATCTAGCTGGCTTACTCGCCAACATCGCCTAGCCCGATGATAATGCCGCCTGACCAGTTGTCGGTGTCGTTCCACCAACCGCTGGGGGCACTGCTGTCGCCGGCGTTATCGATGGTCTGCGAGCATTCATCATAAAGCTACGGGATGTATAGTGGCCCCCTAACTTCAAGATCTCCGGTGTTGAGCAGTACGACGGTCATGCCAACCCTGAGCAATGGATCACGAGCTATGCCACTGTCGTGTGGGCTGGTGGCGGCAACACCGATGTCATGGCGAACTACTTCCCCGTCGTGCTTAAACCCACCATGATGAATTGGCTCACGAGCCTCCAATCGTACATCATCGACTCATGGGATGACCTCAAGAGGCTATTCATTGAGATTTACAAGGCTACATTTGAGCAGCTAAGGATGAAGCTTGACCTGGCCAGGGTCTATCAGAAGCCTAGCGAGTTCCTTTGGAGCTACATTAGGCTTTTCTCCGAGGTCAAGAATCGTATTCCAAACATCCTAGATTCCAAGGTTACCACCGCCTTTATCCAAGGGCTTGACCATCATGATGAGCTCCGTAGGAAATTCAATAGGACGCCACCAGCGTCGATTGGTGAGATGTTCACAACCGCCAAACAATATGCATATGCTGAGGAGGCTAACCTACGTCACCACGAAGATATCGCCCAAGTTCCCTAGCCCGATCGTCCACCACGTCGCAACGACGAACGCTATGATGAACGGCGCAATGATGATTGAGACCACCACTACGATGACCGCAAGTGTCGCCTCGACAGCCATGACTGTCGTAATGGGTAGGAGACCTCAAGGGTAGGACAACTCCGACGCCGCTGACCAGAGAACCTCATCGCCTCCATCGAGAAGCCTCGTGCAAAGCGCAACAACAACGCATAGTTCAACAAGCTTCTCGATGGCCCATGCCCGATCCACAAGGGTGCAAAGCATACCATGAGGGAGTGCATAGGTCTAGCAAATATCTTCCAAGAATAGGCGGATAAGAAACATGTAGACGAAAACAATGGTGGCAAGGATCATGAACCCCCCCAACGTGGGTGGTGCCTTTCAAGATCCTAGCAAGACCACCCACACGATCTTTGAGGGTCTAGCCACCTCCGAGAACAAGCGTGACAAGAAGCTCACCTCCCGATGAGTCTTATCCGTCAGGGGCATCAACACCATCGCCGGCCCCAGATACCTCCCCTGGTCAGAGCAGCCCATCACCTTCAGCAAGGCCAACCAGTGGGCGAAGATCCCATACACAGGATGCTTCCCCCCTCATGCTAGACACCATCATCCACAAGGTGCGCTTCACGAAGGTCCTCATTGATGGTGGTAGTGCCCTCAACATTCTCTTCACCAGTGCCTTGTCTAAACTAGGCCTCTCCAAGGAAGATCTCACCCCCCGTCAACTCTACTTTATAGGGGTCATCCCGAGAAAGGCTTGCTAGCCCTTGGGCAAAATCACTCTACCCAGTGCTGTACGACACCATCAAGATGTTCTGCATCGAGTATATTAGCTTTTTGGTGGCTGATTTTGACACCGCCTACCACGCCATCCTCGGTCACCCGGCATTGGCCAAGTTCATGGCCATACCGCACTTTCCTTACATGGCGTTCAAGATGCCAGCCCCCGGAGGAGTCCTTACCTTGCAAGCTAACCTCACCGTCGCCTACACCTATGAGAAGGGGAGTCTCGCACTCACCGAGGCAGTTGACATCTCCCTTCGTATGGATGCCTACCTCATCAAGTCAAAGAAGGCGCCCCTAGAAGAATAGGAGATCCTGATGATTGTGATGCCTCATGAAGCTACCAAGGTGGTGAGCCTTGGCCTCACCGATCCGTCCAAGACTGTGAAGATCGAGGCCCACCTGGACCCCTAATAGGAAGGCACGCTCGTTAGCTTGCTGCATGCCAACACAGATGTGTTTGCATGCAAACCTGTAGACATGCCTAGGGTACCAAGGGAGCTGATCAAGCACTCTTTACATGTCTCACTGACCACCAAGCCGATCAAGCAGAAGCTCTGACAATTTGCGCCAAACAAGAAGGAGGCTATTAGGGTAGAATTGAACCCGCCTCTAACAGCCAGATTTATTAAAGAAGTGTATCATCCTGATTGGTTGGCCAACCCATTGCTCATTCAAAAGAAGAATGAAGAATGGAGAATGTGCGTTGACTACACCGATCTCAACAAACACTGCCCTAAAGACCCCTTCGGTCTCCCTCGCATCGACGAGGTTGTTCATTCTACTATCGGTTGCGAATTACTTTTTTTTTACATTGTTATTCCGGTTGTCGCCAGATCTCCTTAAAAGAGGAGGATCAGATCAAAATGTCCTTCATTACACCGTTCGGTGCCTAGTGTTACACCACCATGTCCTTTGGACAAAAATATGTTGGTGCGACATATCAAAGAGCTATTCAGCATTGCCTTAAAGATCAGATAGGGCACAACGTCCAGCCCTACATCAACGATGTAGTTGTTAAGTCCAAACCCACCGACAAGTTTATCACCAACCTCGAGCAAACATTCAAGGCCCTCAAGGAATTTCGGTGGAGACTGAATCTCACCAAGTGTATATTCAGTGTCCCATCCTACAACTACATCGTCAGTGCTAGAGGCATTGAGGCAAACCCCAAAAAAGTCTCAGCCATCACTCAAATGAAGCGGCCGACCTATGTAAAAGACGTCCAGAAGCTTATAGGATGCATGGCGGCTCTCAGTCGCTTCAGACCACGTCTCGGAGAGAAAGGTCTCCCCTTCTTCAAGCTGCTTAAGGCTAGCGAACGTTTTGAGTGGATGGAGGAAGCTGATGAAGCTTTCGCCAAGCTCAAACAGTTCTTGGCTTCGCCTCCAATTATGACTACACCACAATCTGGTGAGACTTTATTGATCTACATTGTCGTGACTCCCCGGGTTGTTAGTATGGCTATTGTCATTGAGCACGAGGAAGCTGGGCACACGTATAAGGTCCAGCGACCAGTCTACTTCATCAGCGAGGTCCTGAACAAGTCCAAGACTCGGTATCCTTAGGTTCAGAAGCTATTGCACGTACTCCATTGAGTTTAGGAGCCGATCGACCGTCAAGTCGTAAATTTTGGCTGATTTCATTGACGAATGGACCGAGATCCAAGAGCCTATCTCGACTGATCGCCCTAAGCATTAGAAGATGTACTTCGATGGTGCCCTCAACATTGAAGGTGTCAGGGTAGGTATACTGTTCATTACTCCCTCCAAGGATGAGCTCCGATATGTACACTAGATTCATTTTTCTGCCTCTAACAATGTAGCCGAATATGAGGCATGTCTCCATGGCCTCCGTATCACCGTTGAGCTCGTCTTTTGGTGGGTCTAAGAAGAGTTTTTCTAGGGGATGCCCTATCATGATGTCGAAATCCTGAATGTCAAAGACATGGAAATCGAGGGCCATTTTGACATTGCCATGGTAGAGTGTTATGTTATGTAGAATCCCAAGTCCTTTTAGGCTGGATTGTGGGGTGATTCTAAGGGACTTGACTATTGGAGCATGAGGTTCTTCACCCAAACAAGTGAGTGTGAAAGATTTTGACATGAGGTTTGCTCCTACAGTTGGATTGTACAACATATCCACCTAGTTCCCTTGGATTTTACAACAGATAGGTAAGGAGGGGGCACAAATCTGAATTTCTTCAGGAGAAAGTTCTCCCTCATCTACCCATTCTCTACTCATGATAGCGGTCAACTCCTTGATGGACTCCCTAAGAAGTTCTTTGTCCAAAGGATCCTAAGGAGTGATAGGGACTGGTGGCCCCCTTTGGCATGAGTAATTCAAGGTATTTCCAAAATCTTCAATAGCTATATCGAGCTGTAGGACAGACTCCTTGGAAAGCCCTAACCAGAAATGCTGCAAAAGCACATGTTTGGGTATAGACAAGTCTAGGCCAGATCTCGTTAAAATTGAGAATCTATCCTAAGCTGCACCTATGTATTCCTTCTCTTTTTGTTGGAAGTTGAGTATCTCTTGCCATAGGGCAGCGATCCAAGATATAGGAAAGAATGCAAGACAAAATCTGTTCCTTAGTTCTTCCCAATTGCCAGCTACCTTACCTACGTTATGGGCATACTATTATCTCGCCCTCTCATCAAGTGAGAAAGGAAACAACTTCAACCAAAGTGTTTGTTGTGACATGCCTGAGATGGTCAGGCAAGCACAGAGCTGCTCAAACTCCCATAGGTGATGGTAAGGGTTTTCATAATCTAACCCTGAGAAGGCTTGTTCCCAAACCATGGCTATAAAGCCAGGGCGGAGCTCATAACTAGAAGCTGTGATTGGCTTCGAGGATTGTGGTGGTTCTACAAACTCACCCTTGGGAGCAAAAAGGTTTTGAATGGTAGGTTGATCCATTGGAAAAGAGTAAAAGGAAAAGAAAGGTAAAAACAAAGGATACACGAGCAAACTACGTTCGGAGACTAAAACAATGACCATCCCCGGCAACGGTGCTAGAAATGCTTGTTGGTGCTTCTTAGAGTAAGCAGAAAAGTCCGTAAGCGCACAGAAGTACCGTTGTAGCACTTTACCCGGTGGTATTGAGGGTATCGTATTTCTACGAGGAATGGAGATGTAAGTAGTCGCTTGACTAGTTTACCTAACAAGAATTGGAAGAAGGGTAAATTGGGTAGTGAGGTTCTTCTAAGGGTAGAAACCTTAAGTGAAGATAGCTTTGCTAGTACAAACTCACTTTGGGCACCGGATTGCAACTAGTCTGCCAGTCCATGCCGGTCTATAGCTCTATGCCATATCTGAACATGGGAGATTATAAAGGACGGATAGGGCTATCACCACCTACTGCCTACCCCTCAACCGGAGGATACGAGGCAAACGAAGGTGACTTTTAGCTTAGACACCATGTCTATGCTATTGGTCACTACTCTAGCGTTGGCCAGGAACTTCCGTCTTTATCAGGAGTCCTCTACTAGAGCACCCATCATGAGGATGGATGATGAACCCACAAGTAAGTAGTCACAATGATAACTTTTACTTAAGGCATCAAACCAAAATATGAACATGAACTTCTTACTCCAAGTAGTAAGACGAACGTAGAGGTACAAGTGTAGAGGGGGGCGACAAATCCAGCACTACGTCCACCCGATGTACAAGGCTTGTTGTTGGCGGTCACTAACAACCAAATCCAACCACCAATTATAGTCCAAAACAGGTGAAATAAACAATATTTTGACGCATATGCCTTTACTATTGACCTAGTTCCACTTGTATTGGAGAAAACATGTTATGTAGGTCGCATATTCAAATACAAGTGGAAAACCAAGCAAAAGGCGCAATCCAAGAAGCGTAATGCAGAAATGCGCAAGAGAAATGAATAGAGAGGCCCACCTATGTAACTTACCTAGGCCAAACACCAACACAGGAGAGGCCCAGGCCCAGCCACCAGCCCACCTAGCAAAGGCGGTGGCCAGGCGAGCCAGCCAGGGTGTGGCCGCACCCTGGGTGTGCCCGTACCCTAGGCGGCATGGCTCAGGCCCATCCTTCTACCGCAGTTGCATGCCACCATGCTGAGGCGGTTTTGGCCTATTTCCTATTTTTCCCACACCAAACCGTCCTCACTCCACTATAAAAGAAGGGCTAGAGCTCATGTTCAAAATACACACATTATTTGGAGCTACACACCTCACCTCTCTCTACTTGTACTCTCTTAGCTTTAGTAGTAGTATTTGGAGGTAGCGAAGCTATCAAGGAGGGCTTGGCTCCTTGGAAGAGGAGTGACATCTTGGTACGAATAATACTATGAAGAGTTCTTCCAAAGTCTTGCTCTCATATCATTTATATAGTGGTGTTATAGAACTAGAGTATAGTTGTCTTGCTATAATCATGATTTATGAAATAGCATATAGTTGTGTGTCATGATATTAACAAGTTCATCTTTAAGATTAATCATTCATATGATTTTTATGAGTAGAAGTAGAGCTAGGGTTGAGGTGGCGGTTTGCCATTCCTTTAGGTTTGCCCATGTTGTTGCTTGTCGATCCGTAGGGTCGGAGTCCCGGAGGGATATGTGTAGTTTCCCTATACACGGGCGTGGTGCTCGGGTACACGGGAACCTTCGGATATGACGGTATCCCACGGTTGAGGGGTAGGCGGCAAGTGGTGACAGCACTGTCCGCCCCTTGTAATCCTCCATGTCTGGGTATTGTGTAGGAGTCCTAAAGTCTCCCTGGCTTGCTGGCAGACCAGTGCCTAGAGATCTCCCCGTCTATCTCACACTTAGTTCTAACTCTAGTCATGTAACTTTTATGATCATTAATTGTTCTATGCACGGCTATATTAGAACATGCTGGCTCCATGTAGGAACATTCTTTTATTCCTTGTTTTACTTTTATCCTTGAGGTTGGCCTAGATGTGTGTCCACTATCCATGAAATACCGTTTTACCCCTATCATGTACTATGGTTCACTATGCAAGTATGTAATCATGTTCATGCTCATGCTAGACTCTTAATAGCTTGCCCTCCTTTGGAAAAATATAAATAATGATACCCTGAATACTTCCAGGTGAAATGCTACAATGATAGATCCGTGCGCTTGTAGATATTCTCTGTAATTGTTAAGAACTATCGTAGTTGTTGTTTCTTGATGGCGTTGCTAAGATTAACTCAATCTTAGTAATGGTGTTAAGAAATACCAATAGGCATTTCTGGCTCCGTTGCCTGGGATGGACTTAAAACCTCCTCACTTGGTGATTGCATTTAGAAATGCAAACACTTGCCGAGTACAAGAAGTAGCGGGCACCACTACTCCGCTATTCCCCTAACTCTTTCCTCTCCCACTCCCTACTCTAGTCTAGCTAGAAGCTAATGGAATGTGTGTAGCCCTTCTTCTTCTTCAAAATGTGTATCATCCTCCGTGGAATGAGGAGGGGGCCTTCTTATATAGCTTGAGTATGATGGTTTGCTCATGTATTTTTGGAAAGCACCACATGCAACCGCCTCCCCAGCATTGAATTCATCGCCTAAGCAAGGTGGGTGTGGGCAGAGCTGGGGGCGGTGCACCCGCACCACCAGCACACCCGCCACCGCCTTGCTCTGGTGGGTTGCTGACTAGGCCTGGATGGCTCCCACACTGGTGTTCTGGCCCAAATCTAAAGTTTGGATAGGCTTTGTTTGAATGCCCCTTCTCGATTGCGCATTTTTGTGTATTTTCACGTGTTGTCCTGCAAAACATGTGTATACCAAAACTCGTGGAAAATATGAGTTGTAAACCTTAATTCTAAGTTTTGGTATTCATATTTGTTTTATTTATTTAAATGTTGGCGGTAGAAATATGAGTTAAGCACCGCTAACACAAGCCGCATCTAGGAACCTGGTTGGCAAAGCTTTTTGAGCTAGATTTTACTGGCCATCCGCTATAGCAGATGCTGAGGCACTCGTTCGCCACTACAAGGCCTGCCAGTTTTTCACCAAGCAGATACATGTGCCAGCTTAAGCCCTTTAGACCATCCCCACATCTTAGCCTTTTGCATGCTAGGGACTATATATGATTGGCCCCTTCAAACTAGCTCCGGGAGGTTTTTAGATATGTATACATCACCATTGACAAATTCTCCAAGTCGATTGAGTACAAACCACTGGTCACAGCAACTGCCGATCTGATCAAGGAGATTGTCCACCGTTTTGGTCTGCCAAATGGCATCATCACCGACCTAGGCTCCACGTTCACTAGCAATGATTTTTGATATTTCTGCAAGGACTGGTGCATCTCTGTGAAGTATGTTCTAGTCACCCAACCTAGAGTCAATGGCCAGATTGAACGGGCAAACGGCATGATTTTGGATGCCCTTAAAAAGAGATTGTATCAGAAAGTGAGAGGCATCTGGGCAGATGGCTTAAAGAATTGCCAGTGGTAGTCTGGGTACTCCAGACCCAGACTAGTCGCAACACAGGCGTTTCTCCATATTACCTGGTATATGGCTCGGAGGCCGTCTCGCTAGCCGACATCGCTTTCCGGGCACCAAGAGTAGAGAATTTCAATGAAGAATAGTTGGCTCTGGCCCGACAACTAGACGTTGATCGCCTTGCGGAAGAACGCTTGGTTACATGTATGCGCACAGCCAAGTATCTAGAAGGCCTACGGAGGTACTACAACCGTAACATCCAGGACTGAGCATTTGCGGTTGGTGATCTGGTACTCCGGAGGGAGCAGAAGACCGAAGGACTATGCAAACTTTCATCACACTAGGAGGGTCCCTTCATCGTCAAAGAGGTTACCCAACCTGGATCCTACAGTCTATGCGACTCCGAAGGGGTGGACATCCCCAATTCGTGGCACATCAATCTCCTTAGGCATTTCTATTCCTGAATCGCTCCCAAAATAAAGATATGTATTTCTCCATATTTGATGATTCAATAAAGCTTGCGCTGATTTCTCCAATTATGTTCTCCAATTGTGTTCTCCATTATTTTCGCCATTACGTTCTCTCCAATATTTCTCCAAATGTTTTCTCTGTATTTTTCTCCAATTTTGTCACCATGATTACACCGAATTTTAACTTGCTGATTACTATCCATAATTTAACGTCTCCATAATGCGCTATTCGCCAATTCTCCATGCGTATCATCACCAACACACATCTCACTCCGTATGCCGACCAGCCACGTTTTTACCCATGTCATCCAGAAATGGCCCTAATCTTGACTTCTTCCTATGCATGCATGAGCCACGCTCTATGCTATGGACAGTCAGCAGGGGCTCCTTGGCGATGCTTTCTTCTCTTATGCGTACACGGGTGCCAGCCACTCCACGCTATAGAGCTTGGGGGCTAGCCAGGGCTGGTCGCATGGTACAAAACTAACTGGAAAGCAATTAAATCATACATAAACATGAACTAAGCAAACTCCAAAATAAACACCATGTTTATGCTTACAACTCCATCTAGCTAGAACTTAAAAGTCTTTCTGATACATTCATTGCCTAGTTGTTTTGGTTTTGTTGTTCTTTGTCACCAAAAATTTCCAGGTCCTCGACGAGCTTGAAGGCCAATTCTGTTGCCTCCTACACGAGCTAGTCGGCCACCTTGTCCTCCATCCCATTAGCAAACCCACTGTCAATGATATCTAGATCCACCATCGGGTACAGGGATCGGACGACTGACAAGGCATGCCCAACAGCAATACACGCCGCGCTGTGGACATATACCCTAAAATTTGCCCAGGCCGCCCTGCACCTTTCCACAAAAAGGATCTAGCGGGAGTGGATTTTCGTCAAGATCTCCAATCGGGGCAGCGTCGGTTTTCCATCAATGAAATCAAGGACTAGTGTTATCCCCGCAATGATGGCATTCATTTTGGCGCACATAGCCTTTAGTTCCAGCTCGTAAGACCGGTACTATGTCTGCGAGTTCTCACGGACCATTGTGAAACACCAACATGATGATGAAGCTCACACAATCATAAACAAGAGTTTTTGCAGAGATCACTTACGTGCAACCTCATCAATGGTTTTTGTGAGCACCTCTCGTGCGTCATCCCTCTCCTTCTCCACACGTTGGATGGCCTCCTCATCTAGGAACAGCCACGTCGCTAGATCTATAATAGCAACAATGAAGTCATCATGCCGAAGGTAAAAATAAATAGACGTATCATAGATTTGCTGACGGTTATATGGTCTTACCATTCTTCTCCTCAACAATGGTGGCAAGCTGAGTACCGGTCTCGTCGAGCTACACCTGGGTGCTGGCAAGCTCCTCCCAAGCTATGTCGCGCTCAATGGCCAGGTCCTTCTCTAGTTGCACTTGGTACACCCATGCTTGCAGCCTGCTCTACTCTTCCTTGAGCCTGATAATTTCATTCTCACATGCCTTTACCTCCGCAAGCTGCCGCTTATTCTCCTTGAAAGTGGGCTCGACCTCCTTGAGCTGTCATCACTGGTGCTCTGTAGTTTTTAGTATCTCTTGGCAAACGACTGTCACAACTTCATCGAAAAGATATATAAAACATTGCCATCAATTTGACTCACCTGCAGCTCGCCATTCACCACCACAAGATGTTTCTTCAGCGACTCTATCTGTGGTTCGATGTCCTCCTCCTCCACTAAATCGACGTGGTCGCCCCGATGCAACCAGGTGCGTGACACACACGTGGGGGTGTCCCAAGGATGCGGCGGTTGCTGTAGGATGTATTCAACCTCAGCAGCTCCTACCAATGGTCCTGCAATTTCTCTCATAGCTCTTCCTTGGTGGTGACGCAATTTGCCTAAACTCATCCACGCTGAAGAATCTAGAATATGCGGCTCCTGTTTGGCTCCTGGGCCTACACCCATCGCTGATGACGAGGCTCGAGGACTAGGTGCGCGCCCCACGTGTGCCTCTAGTTCCATCATTGGCGGGGATGCTAAGGGAGTCGGCACCCATCCTATATCGGCTTCGAGGCCCCCGACGTCTCCAACAGGTTTTGTCACTTGTTGATTCACATCGCCATCGCCCCTCCGAGCTCTGTCTGCTCTCGACATTGCGGCTGACCCATTTCCGCCTACACCTTCAACAATTATGGGGACGATAGACGTCGATGTGCCATGAGATCCTTCTCTAGCCTTGACCGGCCGTAAGGGGTCGGTTGACGGTTTGCTGCTCCACAATCAAGGTTTGTTACAATATTTTGAGGCATCTAGCAGAATAGCTCAATGAGTACAGCAACCAACAACTTACTTGCTAGATCACCGAATGGTGCGCTTGATCTTGAGCAGCTCGCTGGGACCGCCCATCCCGGTTGTCACCTCGCTTGCTCTTTGAAAGCCCGGTGGCACCGGGCTTGCCTCCACAGTCGCCACGCCAATGGATGCGCCACCTTCGTCCCGAACCTCTCGCTTAGGCTCAAGGACTTCAACTCCTGCCTGGCTGGTAGGACTTCCTACTTGCTGATCAGGACTTCATGTCTGCCCGATGTCCATCGCCAAGCTGGGACCTTCTTCTACCGAAGGAGGAGGGCCACAAACCCTTGGCGTGCCACCCTCGAGGATAATGTTTCCCAATCCTTCGGATCGTTGTCTTTGCTCTAAGACCTGTGGATATACTTTCAGTGCTGGCGGGGTGGGGACTCTCTGATGTTAATCCTGCTTTCATGATGGGGAGGTGTCATCGACCTCTTCCTCTTCTTGGCAGTTGGTGCCTCGCTCATTGGCTCTTTGCCGTTGCGTAGGACATGTTGATCAGGGCTCAGGGTGTAACACCCTAGGTGTTTGCCTTCCACATTTGCACTTGCATTTCATGAACATGAGCATCATTCATCCATTCATGAGCTTATGTTGCCTGAAACATGTTTTTGAAACATTGCAACGTATCGTTATATTTCATGTGTGTTGTTTCTATTATGAAATGAAAAGTGTGCAACACTTAAGTGCAACATGTGCAACTCACTTTAGTGAAACAAAGTTAGTTAATACTATGCAACAAGATCATGAAACATGTGAAACATGACTATGAAACAATTGTAACATTCATGTGTTTTTCATTGTTTCAGTACATACGATGCTTGATTCTTGTGTGACCAAGGTGTGGTGTGACTAATAATTCTCTTAAACAACTTAATGACACCTAGAATGTCATTTGGAACATTGTTCATATGGATCATGTTGCCTAAATAGGTTTTCAAAAGTAGTTTGACTTGTTTTCACCCCTAAACCCCTTTGGTTTGACTGTTTAAAAAGTGTAGCTTAGGATGTTTGCATGTCTGAGCAACCTAAAGCAAAGTTGTAGCAAATTTTATAAGGAACAAACTTTGTTTAGAAGCCAAGTCATAAAAATGTGCACAACATGTTCAAAAAGGACCCACAAGTCAGAATTTAAAGCTGATTCAACATCTGAAAATAATTCTAAGTGTTATAACTGGATTTTAGTTTCATATACCCTAGTTTAGAGCTCTGTAGTTTGCAAACAAAGCCAAACCAGCTCGAGCTCCAATTGTAAAAGTTGTAGTTCACATGTAGATGTTCAACTTTGTCAATTATACCTTGAGCTATATCATCGTGGATTTGGAGTTAATCACTGTCAAACTTTGCCTATCAGTCGGTACTGTTGAAATCTGAAACGCAAAGTTCAGACCGGAACAGGGCCGACCGGCAACAGAGACCGGCCGCCGCGTGGCCGCCACGTGCCGTGGCTGGCCTGCCGTCGCTGCCCGGTGTCCTCCACCTTGAAGCCACGTCCGCCTGCCTGTCTGCTCACTCTTCCTCATCCTCCTTCACTTCTTCCACTCACCAGAAGCGCCGAAGCGGAGCCACCGCCCCGCCATTGTCCCGCCGAGCTTGCGCGCGCTCGCCATCGCCTTCTACCTCACTCCAGCTAGCAGGAAGCTTCGCCTTGCCTAGCTTCACCATCTCCGTTAGCTTGCTGCATCAAATCATCCTTAGGTGAGGGCCTCCGGCCGTTTCCACCACCGCCCGCCATGACAGAGCTTCGCCGGAGTTGGCGCTCACCGTGGCCAGCGCATCACCGCATCGCTCCTCCATCCCTAGCCTTCGTCTCGTCTTCTCCATCTTGTGTAGTTGCTCTTGTGAAGACGCTACCGACCACGCCGGTCCAGCCATGTCGGAACACGGCCGCGCACCGCTGTGCGCCATGGCCGAGCCGCCGTGCACCATGGCCGACGTGCTTAGGGGCCGCTAGGGTCTAGGCTTAGGGGGTCAATCGACGTAGGAGACTTTGGGGAACACGCTGGTACCACTACCGTCACCGGAGACGTCGCCGTCGACGAGCTCCACCGGTCGCCGTCGCACTTGGCAGCGTGCTCTGCTTCGCTGTCACTAACAAGCGGACCCACTGATATGTGGACCCCGCTTACCAGTGACTGTTAGTAAATAGGATAGCTCATTTATGCAGATTTTGATGCTGGTTTGTGAATTTTGTAACTCCAAATGTGTAGATACAAATGGTGTGATTCAAATTTTATTAGACTCACTGTGAAGTCTAGTATTTAAGAAAAATATGTCTTGAGCACATGATGTAGAAATTTTGGATGAATTAAATAGGAACTTGAAATGTGTTTTTGAATGCATGTAAACTTGTTTAAATCATATCTTGAGTTTCTGTGATCCAAAAATTATGAAATTTTGTGGGTAAGCTAGTATTGCTTAGTAGAAGCTCTGGTTAAAATTTGAGAGTCATTGCATGTATAGTTTTTGAGTTATAGATTTTCCTTTTATCATTGATTGATACTTGTGTGAATTTTTGTAAATTATCTAGGAATCCTATGACCATGAAACTTGGTGGGTAGTATCTTAATACCTTGAGGATGCTAGGAAAAATATGAAATCTGTTGCTTGACACTTTTTATTAAGGTTTCCTAATTATGCCATTTTAAGCTATTATGCCTTATCATTTTTGTGTAGGCTGTTATACGTACTCAAATGGTGTGAAATTTTTATGGTAGTCTACTAGAGCATGTAGTATCTACTGTAATTTTTGTAGATTTAATGGTGTAGTTTTCATATATGTTTACCATTTTCTCTAATTAATTAAATAAATTAAGAAAGGTATTAAAAGAAATGTTTTGGTGATGAACACCCTACTTTCTGGTGTTCTTGTGATGTGTGGAATAAGTGAGTAGAGTTAGTTTTGCCCAATTATGTGTTTGCATCATAAGTTAATAATTATTTCGTTTGCATTATGTCCCTCTGGACAGATCTGGGGACTTTAGAAAGTTCCCCATGATATTTTGGTTTGCTGTGAATGTGATGAATACAAAAGTTATAGATAATTTATGTATCTAGCTCCTGTCAAAATTTGAGGGCATTTGGCTTAGTAGTTTGGGAACTACAGCTGTTTAAAGTTAGGTTCTAGTTTTACCTACTCTCTGTCTTGTGTGGACAGATTTCTGTTGATTAAAGAATTCGGCCTGGTAAAGTGTTGAATCATGCTTTGAGGTTTAAAAATGAATTGTAGACAATTTTATAAGCTTTCCAAATTGTCTTGTTGCATATCAATTGGATTTATAAATCTCCAGTTATGGCTAGTTTACTGTACCACTACATAGTCTTCATTTTTCTGAAATACAAATGCTTGAGTGTATGCTTGATGCAATGTTCTCGTTGATTGTTTAGGGGTTAGCCTAACTTGAGAATATGCTTAGGTGCAGGTGCTAGGTCATTAACTGAAGATGAGCAATTATACATTAGGTTGTATAAACTTGGTAAGTGAAAGTGATTTGAATAGGGCTTAAGTTGGAATATGCAAACTACAGCGAACATGTGCATTCCCCGAGCATCCCGGACATTCATTCATGTGCATCCATGATATTTATCTTGCGCATTCATGCAATAGGTGTGCCGGAGGGAGTGACATTGCTGGAGTTCGAGGGAGCCAACCAGGAGGAGGAGCCCAAGGTGCAGGAAGCCGACGAAGCAGCCACCGCGGAGGAGTTGCCCGAGTGCCCTGACCACCAGCCTTCCTCATTCCTGAAAGGCAAGCCCCGGAGCATATTAAGCCTCTCATGTTTTCACAAATACATTGAGTATCTTTTATTCATTAATGATGCATTAAGTATAGGAATTGGTTGAAACCAATTGATGCATTATATATCCCTCCTTGTCCAGATATCGCACTAGAATCCTATTTAAGTTCAGTAACGGGTTAAATGCTTAGCCATGCTTAGTGCGGTAGAAGTCAGGTGATTTCCTGTCACCTGCGACCTTTAGGATGAGGTGGATCACGGTTGGCTATATTTGCTATCATGAAAAAGAACCATGTGAATAATGAATTAAGACCGGGCGGGGTCTTGTGTAGGTTTGAACATAGTGACTCTGTCTTAGTCGTTTAAGGACCGATACGTTGTACGTCCTCATGTCATGTTGAACGCAGCCTAACACTTAGCTGGCCGGATAAGTCGTTCTGACTGCAAAGCCTAGTAGCTCGACTTAGGCCGGGGACGCGAGCAGTGGCGTGCATTCTGGAGGTAGTAAGGATGTGCGGAGAGCCATTGGCATAAGTCCAAGGCGGGTTAGAGTCCCGAACAACCTTGGCAGAGTGGTTCTCTGAGAATGTCGATCTGTTTGGGCTCGCGACTCCTGAATCGTACCAATGGTGACTTGTTTGTGACCCTGACAGGGGAAGTAGGGTTTGTGTTTAGGAATACCCCTCCAGCTGGATAGGAATCGATTCGAATCGCCATCTCTCCCAGATAGTGAGAACTTGACTGAGCAGCGGCAACATAGATTCAATTAATTTAACGATATGGTTAAATGGATGATGATGATAAGGTTGCCACAATGAATACCTGATATGGTTATTAATGTTTGCACCCTAATAAAATAATTGCTTAGTACAGGTGCTAATATAGATGACAGGTTAATGGCTAAAAGTCACTACTAGTTTAGGTTAAGAGTTGATCATTATTACTATGCTTTTCCGCAAAAAGAAAGTGTCAGCCAGATCCACTAAATTAAGCTATGCATAATCCTTGGTGTCATTTGTTTTTGTTTTCGATGGGTAAGTCTAGCTGAGTACATTCCCGTACTCAGGGTTTATTCCCTCTTGTTACAGATGACCTTCTATATCAAGGATTCTGTAAGTATTGTCTCCACCCGGTGGGTGATGAAGACTAGATCATGGGCATGATCTCCGTTTCTCTTATCTGAATGCTTTTGCGGGTTGTGATCAGTGAACCAGTATGTGTATTTGAACTCGGGTGTGTAAGTTAAACTATTTGCTTCCGCATGTTTTACAAGACTTGTTTTGTAATAACGATGACTCTGTGATGATGTAATCTATTTGCGAACGTCTGCGAATGTTGTAATGTATGATATGTTATGTTGAATTACTGTGATCTTGGTTGTATGCAAGTTGGTTTGAAATCCTTTGAGATTTCAGTTGACTACCGAGTTTATATGGGCTCAAGTTCGAGAATTTGATCGTTTCGGCGATTGTTTTTGTACTTGTGCTCTTATAAATTGGTTGGTTCTGTGACACGAGGCAGCTTCCTGCCCATCTAACGAACTCCTCAGCATCCTCCTGCCCATATAATTGTTACCTAGGTACTTACCTTGGTAAGTTGACTGTTGTTATTGATTCTATCCTTGTCTCTGTTGTTGTGGATCTAAATTGCTATCAATGATGTTTACATCCTCTTGATATTCAGGGAATTCAACCCCCAAATATTCTCCACATGTGTTTTGAGCATTGAAAGCATCTTGAATGGTCTGATGATCTTTTTTGTAATGGGCTCGCTGTTCAAGCCAATTTAACAGTACATCCATCTTGGTTGACAATGCACACACCTCTTCTGGTACTTCTTCACTCTTATTGCATAATTGGATGTTGCATGATGACCAGCCTTGATTAGAGGCTATCATCTCCATAAGAGTTTTAGCTTTCCCAAGGGTGAGTGACATAAATGATCCTCCAGCAGTGGCATCAAGTTATTCATGAGCTTTCTGACTTAATACATGGTAAAAACTTTGCATGAGCAACCAATCTTCCATTCCATGGTGAGGACAATCTGAAATATATTCTTAGAAACGTTCCCATGCTTCTGGAATGGTCTCTCCCTTCTGCTGTTGGAAGTTGGAAATCTTTCCTCTTAAGGCATTGGTCTTGCCTACTAGGAAGAACTTTTCTAGGAAGGCCTTTGAACACTTTCCCCATGTATTGATATTGTCTTTATTGGTGTGGAACCATTGCTTTGTCTTTCCCACTAGTGAGAATGGAAACAAACGAAGTAATATGATGTCTTGAGCAACCTCCTTGATAACAACTATGCTACTGATCTCCAGGAAATTCTAAAGATGAGCACTAGCATCTTCATGTGCCTTTTCACTAAATGGGGTAGCTTGCACCATGTTGATGAGGCTTGGCTTGAGCTCAAACTCAAGGTTGTTGGTTTTGAGTGTTGGTCCAGTGCGAATGTTCTCGGTGCTCAGAGCAGAGAACTCACGTAGAGTTTTGTCAGCCATAACTCAGAAACTGATGTTGAGCTTCCTCTTTGATTGGGTTGTTCTGATTGGAAGTTGTTGGTGAATCATAACCAATTCTGCAAAACCCTATATAAAATATGAACAACGACAAACAAGGGTAAGCCTGCTAAAGCAGAGTTGTTATGATTTTATCAATAAGTATTTATTTCATCAATTCTCTATAGCCATGTGCCCCTCCTCGGCAACGGCGCCAAAAATGCTTGTTGACATTTCTTAGCATCACTCTTTACTAAGTTGTCATCCCTAGCATGGTGCCATAAATGCGTGGTTGGTAATTATTAATGACACTTGTAAACTTAGAGAAAATTATATATGTTAAAGTAAAGTATCCGTAAGCGCACAAATAATATACCATTATAGCATTTCATCCGGGAGTATACGGGTATCGTTATTTATATTTTATCCATAGGGAGGAGCTATGGGATTGTTGGCATAGAGATATTGATAAATATGTATACTTATGATAAAACCACTCTCATGCTATGGCAGGGGTAAGTCAAATGATAATTAAATAATAAGTATAGACCATTGATAATAATTCCAGAGATAGAAATAGAGACTCATAAAATGTGGTATGGCTAGGCAGGAGATTCGGTAAGAGCAAAAGATTCCTAAGTCATTCGTTATTTACTAAGTCTTTTGTACACCCAAGTATATACACTCTCATCTATAGCATAATTAACTTTGGATCTATGCATAAGGAACATTACTAAGGAAGATCAAGAACATAGCTTGTCTCCCTTCGTAACCGTGTTCTACTTGCTCTACAAATGGAGAGTGGACTACAAAGGACTCAACAGGAGTGTCACATCCACGATCTACCACATGACCTAGAGTGCAGAATGCATCCGCAGGTAAACAATATCTAAGGACCATGCCTACATAATGTCAACCACTTAACCCACGCGCGTCTTGGGCTAAGCGCTTTGCGAACATATGCATAAACTCATCATCAATCACAACTATATCAAGCATATAACTAGAGCAAACTTGGAACATAATAAATAACATAATATTGAAGTAGCACAAAGTCATAAATAAAGAGATACAATGGCTATACCAGTCTCTAGACGGCAAATCCAGAATCCTGAGCAATAGCCAACACTCCCACTAGGCATCAACAAAGCTTGACCAAACTCAATGCAATGCAAGCAGCATATATGAGTGGAAGTTTTCCTAGTCTAAATATCATATTTTGCTCTGGTAGGAATTCAAGCTTTGTCATACAGGATCTCATCATATTGCATTTTTATATTTTTCAAAAGATAAATCTCCAGAATTCAAGTGTCACTTGGAATAAGATAAATAGCAGCTCAGACCTTCTCGTATCATATCCGTCAATTACCTAGACTTAGATCAAGCATATGATACCCACGAGTTTCAAGTTCAGAGCAAATTCTCATGTCAAATCAATTTCATCTTAAACTCGGGAGAATTCAAGGCTGAAAACTAGGTACTTGAAAGGAATTATAATAGAGCAACTATTCATCATTTCCATTATGTGAGATCATCTTCAAGTCTTTTTATCTAGCTCTTAAAAACAATAAAGGAAACTAAAACACATCTTAAGCACACTTAATTAAACTTAAACTATATACACACTCTTTTTATTTGGTTTTCATCATTTTTTAGATCACACTATAATAATATATATATAACTAAATTTTTATTTTGTTTTTGGTTATGCATTTTTTTAGAGCAAACTCAAAAAATAGACTAAAGAAAATAACAAAATGCTAGGAAGAGAAAACCTACCTTCGGTAAACGGGGGCTCCTCCCCCAAGCTGGGTGTTGCTACGGTCTCTCAGAAAGGCGGTCGATGTGGAAACCCTGCAACAAGTATCACCAATTCTCATTTTCCTGCTCCTGGTGCTGCTGAATGGCGGCGAGGCGTTCTCCTACCTCCCTTTGCCACTGGGTGTGCTGGTGAAGTTGGTTCTGGATGTTTTGCTATGTCTCCTCGATAGTCGTCAGCCGACTATCGAGGCGGGGGCACTCCATCTGCTGCTCATGATAGCCCATGGGCTGGTCATGGTAGCCATAGGCAGAGAAGGACATAGGTCTTCTCTTATGGCCACTCGAGACTTTCTCATATGGTTGCTGCTGATAGTAGTCGAAGTTGCCATCCTGCCATTGCGCACTTGAGCCCTAGACCTTTGTTGGTGATCATATTTATGCCCTTATACATGTTTTATTGATGGTTTATAGTGGATGATAACTACCATCAACACCTAGATAGGCCTCGCACAAATTGATGAAAATGGCGAGGTGTAGGATGTTGTTGGGGTTGAGATGAACAAGGGAGATCCCATAGTATGGGAGCAGCTTGCGCAGGAATGGATGCGCCGGAAGCCCAAATCCCCACCGATAAAAATCCTCAAAAACAACTACTTTGCCAGCGTAAGGATTTGGGAAGCGCTCAGCTTCTGTAGGGTGCCACTCGGTCGTCACCTCATCCGGTAGGATCCCATCCATCACCATCTCCTCCAAGTCCTCCAGGCTACTGCCTGACGCCACCCACTCCTTGCTATGGGCATTCATCTTGCACGACTTCTTGGATGGTGCCATTGCTTGGATCTAGATCTGGGGACTTGTTGCGCTCGCTCTACCTTCGTGGCAAGCTCCAGCACTCAAGGTTAGGCATGGGCGGTGGCGACGTGCAGAGCAGAGGTGGTGGTGGTATGATTCTAGGTCGCTCGAGGAGGAAGATGAGAAGAATGTGCAACTGCTCAAGCGAAATGTAATGTGTTGCGAGCTGAGTGAGCTTTATATCGGTTCACCTCTGCCCTTTCATCTCTAGGATTTCTAGGAAACCGTGCCGCAGCACCCACACTTGCTCCCACAACCATTGCGCCATGTGCATGCATCTACGTGCAGTTAATGCATGTCGCTCCAAATTTTCCGTGGATGCCTTTACTGGGTCGTCATGTTCCTTTCGACTAGAAGATACAACGGGCGGCTTGGTTTCACACGTTGCTCCAATAATTGATGCCTTAATTGCACCTTGGTGATTTTTTTGCTGTTCCTTCGCGGTAGATTTTTCTTTGATTTGGTGGCATATTTTTAAGGCATTTTCTTTGAACCTACTACAAAATTCATCCTTCATTTTTTAGCAAGCTTGGGGACTAAGTGTGTACACTTCACCTCGCGGTGAATGTACTGATTTTTTTATCACTGGATTCTTCTGCAACGTCGGGGACTGGCTGCTTTCTCAACTACGCTGGGGACTGCATTTTTTTACCCTGCTATAAGATTCATTCCTCATCTTCCAACAGGCTTGGAGACTACATTGTGTACAATGTACCTTGCGGTGCACGTACTTTTTCTTCTTCATGGTATTTTGATTGCGTCAAGTCTGTCGCATTAATGCCTCTGCTATGTTCTGATGACCATGTCATCAGAACCTTCGCAATTGGCACTTAAGTGTGTACACTTCACCGATCGAGATTTCTCAATTTTTTTGTTGAACTCCTTACATCTTATTGGTGAGCCTCACTTGGCTAAGTCTGAGATCCGTTGGCTAGTTACACTGGTCGGTAGTCATCATTGTAGGTCAGCAGACTAGTTAAACTGGTCAGCGTACTTCTTCACCGCCCAAGTCACAGTTAACCTGGTTGGCTTCCTTTTTCACAGCTCGGATCATCAGTGGAGATGATCAGACTCATGCCAAACTGCTCGGACTTGATCAAGACGGTGCCACCAAACGGATATAAGGCGCTCGGGGACTAGCTGTGGGGGGTCTGTACCAGGTACCCACGGTGGACTACATGGGCTGCACCGCAAGGGATTGTCCAACCCATATGATGATGGCATGAGGCTCACGGCACATCTTGGTGCATGCCGCAAGACACCTCCGTGACATCCTGAAGATCGTGTAGAATCTATTAGGATATGCCGAATGTATGATTCCATGTATAGGTTATCTCTTACCCGATCGGACTATGACCTGATTGGAATGTAACCCTACCCCCGGGCTATATAAGACGGGTAGGGGACCTCCTCAAAACACACGCAATCATATACGATAGCCAATACAACCGACGGGACACAGGATTAGGGTATTACGTCAAGCTGACGGCCTGAACCTATCTAAATCTTGTGTCTTGTCACCATCTCGCTCTTGATCTCTCTCACCTCTACGACAAATCTACCATCATGGGTATACCCCTCGGTGGACTGCCGAGCATATTTAGTTGACACTTTCCCCTCACTCGTCTTCTCCCCCATGCCCTTATCCACTACTACACAAACTTTACTGTAGGCGGACGTTTTTTATTTTCCGCGGCGGGCAAAGCCGTCCGCCGCGGCCTAGAGGCCACGGTAAATCATGGCTTAACCACAGCGGGCGGCTTTGCCCGCCGCGGTTAACCGATTTACCGCGGCGGGCGGTGTAACGTGCCCGCCGTGGTAAATATACTTTTACCACGACGGTCACGTTGCACCGCCCGCCGCGGTAAATTATTTTACCGCGGCGGACACCTTTCGTGGCCCGCCACGGTTATGTTCGTTAGCCGTGGCGGGCATTATTATTTGCCCGCCTCGGTAAATTATTTCCTGAATTAAAAAAATACAGCAGGCATATAAATTCAAATTCAAATTCAAATTCAAATCACATCCAGATTTCACAGATTAAACTTAAAAAGTATGCAGGCATTACACATGAGATAATATACATATATATACATTCACTTAGTCGTTCTTGTCATCGTTAATTCATTACATTTACATATTAAAGTCGTTATACATGCCCTAAGGAGTAATCCTACGGACGCATCATCGTGGGCCATTTCCTCAGCCTCTCGTACTCCGGTAAAATCGCTAGCTGGCTGTTCTCATTGAAGAATGTGCTACCTTCAAGCACGCATTTGTCTAAGACAAACTTACATATGTCCGCCTTTGTCTGATTGAAGGAGTGTTGGGTGCTCTGCACATCTTTCCACCAGTTCAATCCATTCTTGAGCACCCTCCAACTGCTGCTGTACTACTTGCACTCCCTCAGGTACTCACAGACGTAGAAGCCACAGGTTTGTGATCCTACCGGTTGTTTGGCACACTGCATGATCGATACACAAGCATTAGAATACAGGCATTAGAATGCTTATGAACAGAAAGCACAATTAAACCTTTCAAATACTTACCGGAAAGTTGCATCTGATTTTGATGCGGTTCTTATGCTTAGCCTTAAAATTCTCTGTTCTTCGATCATAGCATTCAGGATCCTTCACGTACTCCTTATAAGCGCTATACGAAATGTACTAGTATTAGGCAGGGCATTAGAATGCATATGAGAAGACAGTTCAGTCACTTACACTCTGAGGCAATCTTCAAAGGCCTTGTACCCTTTTAAGTTTGGCATTCTCAACGAATCAAATACGCAGGCCCTGCCATCCTGAGGGTAGATGATAAATGCAACCTAGTGACCCTCGAGGCCTTGGCTACGCCATTGAAACAAAATACAGGTTACAATGAGAAATAATAATACTAGCTAGCTACCCACTTATCTCTACAGGCATGTCTTCGACTTACCCAAAGTGGTAGGCAGCTATGATACACCCATTTCTCCTAATCTTCTTCATTGCTCCTAGTATGTACCTTGAAATGTTCAACTTCTCATTGTCCATCAGTTTCTTCCTGTGCGCCTCTCTCTGTCGCTTGGTCAAGTCTTTCATGGTTGGATGATTGTCATCTAGGTGGTAACCAATGATGACTCTTTGAGCAATATGCATTGGAGATAGATAGATAACATCAAGTTTTAGTTCCTTGGATATATAGGCCATCAACCTGCAAGGACAAGCCATCGTGGCATATATAAGTAGTCTTGACCGATTCAAAGGCAGGTGATATGTGAAACTCGCAATTCATCACTTACATAGAGAACAAGGTGACTTGGGTGATGTCAAGGTCTTGTTCCCGTAGTAGTCTGTACATGTCGTGGAAGTCCACGGGGAGTTCTACATCGTTGCTGGGCAAGTGGAAGTACTCCGCCACAACCTTGACTAGAAAACCATGTAGGCCAGCTTTTGCCGCTTCCATGTACCAGAGATGAAACCTCCTTGTCTCCCACCTTTCCTCATCGACGAGCTGGGCCTTGGTTATCATGAACTTCCCATGCTCGTAATGGCCGGGGCAGTCATCCGATTCAGGAAATAGATGGAAAGGTGATCTTGGCCTGGGATAGAAATGTTAGTACCATATTATGGCAAAGAAAAGTTATTAGCAAATTATGCTTGCCGCTACCATACCTTTCAAACTCAAGTGAGTATGTGAGATGCCCTTGGTCGCCTTTAGTCTTCGCTGGCGGTGGAGGACAGTGGCTTGTGCTCGCAATGGCAGCAGGCAGTGTCTTTGCCCCCGGTTCCTCCATGCCTCCTGGTCCTTTGCTTGTGCCCTTAGACGGACTGTCAGGAGGTGGAGGTGGACTTGTTGTTGGAGGAGGAGAATGAGGGTGAGGGCTTGTGCCTCGGGGTGACTTCCTTCCCTTGTCATCCCCGCCATTGCCTTCGTCATTGCCGTCGCCGTGATCCGGATCATCGGGGGGACAAGATCCAGCAACGGATGGTTGTGATGCTGGTGTCGCCATCGGCGTAGAAGTCGGCGTCGAGAGAATGATCTCTATGTCGTCCTTGTTCCACAGGACTTCAGAACCAATGGCAGCTCCAAGGATCGTTACCCCTTGTGCAGTTGGATATTCCATTTCAAATTCTTCATATTGGGTCGCATACCATGTAAGTATCACGGCAGCATAGTTGGCAGGGATCTGGTCTTGGTTGAAATCTTTGATATCTTCTTTGGGGTGCATGTAACCCTCACCCATGGTCAACTTTTTCGCCCTGCCGAACGGGATGTTGAGGTGGACGTGCATGGGTTGCCGGATGTCATCGACGGGGTGCCTTGGGCGATCCTCGATCATCGGCAGTGGCTGCCCTTATGTCTGCCCTTGTGGAACTTGAGGCACGGCCACGCCAGCCTGGCGAAGCATCTGTGACCTCATCGACACCATATCTGGGTCATTGCTCGTGAAGGCTTCTTTTATGGACCGACTGATCATTTTGGCCATGCCTTGATCATAGCCCTTCTGAAAGATGCCCTCCTTATACCTCTGCCTTGACCGGTATGTGGCAGCATCGGATTGCCATGACTCCACTGAGTTCCAGCTCATCTTCGACGACATGCCACAGACACGGCCACGGTGCTTGGGGGTTCCCAGCGCCAGGGTCAGCAAGTCCTGGCCCCTATGAACCTCAAAGCTATCCTTGGCTTTAGCGGCCTCGATGAGAGCCCTCTCCACCTCCTCGAACTTGGGCTCATTGAACTTGCTCGTGCCCTCCTTGAGCTTCTTCGGCTTGCGGGCATAAATGAAGTCCTTAGCCCTCAAGTCTACACCGTCATACGGATCGGGAAGCCCGGCAGCAGCTCTAGCCCTTTCTTCCTCCCGCCACTGGGGCCTCTTACCAGCAAACCCAGTCATGCCCAAGTGGTGGGGGTGCAGGTTCTTCTTCGCGAGTGCGCTGAACTTGGTGCTCTTTGCCTTTGCTTCTTCTGTTGTTCTTTGTTTGCAGAACTCTTCCCAGTGATGTTCCTTCACCATAGTGTATTTGACATAGGGTGACTTGCCTAGCTTCAGGTAGTACCTGGTCAGCATGGACTTGAAGTTTCTAAAGGCTCTTCCTGCTACGTGCATGACCCACTCCCTGCACTTGTCCAGATCGGTGTCTTCGGGATAATGGAAGCTCCTCGTCACCTCACCCTAGATATGTGTCTTGTAGTCGACCGAGACATTGGTCCACTCCTCCCAAGTGATCTCCACCTTGTCCTTGACTATACATGCCACCTGGTTGCTGAACTTGGCAAGGACCGTGGGTGGCGACAACGGGTTTCCCTCTGGTCCCACCTCATGGATCACATGGACTTCGCCGTGGATTTCCCTCCGGTGCCTCCCGTGTTCCCCCCTTCTCAGCTTTGTCCTCTGACCACTAGACTTGCCTGAAGTGGTTGGAGATGGAGCGGGGGGTTCTTTGTCACTGACTTGTTCCTCCTCGAAATTCAATTCTCGAGGCACCACCAGCATATGTTCAGGGTTTGGAGACCACGCACTTTCAACTTCATCGTCCCTCGGTTGGTAGGTCGGATCATCTTTGTCCTCTGTACGATGTTTCTTTGTTGGCCTCGGGGTCATGGACACTTGGCTCTCGAGGCTAGTTGATGATGATGCACTAGGGGTAGGGTCGCGCCATTCGCTTATCGGTTCCTCCACCATTGGAAAGCTACAATGAATACATATTTTAGTTGTATAGACACAGTTATAGAGTAGTACTAGAGTAGTAAAGTAGAGTAGTACTAGAGTAGTAAAGTAGTAGTAGTTGGCTCAGATTTGCCCCATTGTCATCACATCGCTTTTAAACTGGTTGCTTGTATCTGGTATACAAGCCATCCTAGTTTAGCGGGGGCACTCGATCATCATCGCCGCTGCCTCAGCATAAAAAGGGTTCACATCATTGCATATGCCACTGCCTCAGCAATAAGTTTAAAAGTTCATCATTGCATATGCCAAAAAAGGAACCAGCCCCATTAAACAAAAACCTTTCACAAATCAAAAACAGGAGCAGCAGTAGTAGAATAGTAGTATAGGAGGGAGTAGAGGAGTAGAGGAGGAGGGAGGAGGGAGTAGTAGTAGGCAGTAGTAGTAGTATACTAGTAGTAGTATACTACTAGAAAGTAGTAGGCAGTAGTAGTAGTATACAAGTAGTAGTACAGGAGGGAGTAGAGGTAGGCAGTAGTAGTAGTATACTAGTAGTATAGGAGGGAGTGACCAATTCATCTCAAAATTCTCACAAATTATATCAAATTTGGCAAAATTGCAGCACAGTGACCAATTCATCTCAAAATTCTCACAAATTTAGCTTAGAATTAGTTTAAAGGCAAGGTGCATCATAGGCAGTGGCATATGCTCAGAATTTTGTCATAAATTTCTTTGGCATCATAGGCAGCAAAAAGAATTGAATTCAAATGCTACAGTTCACCAAAAGCATCATAGATCAGTAGTATAGCAGTTCAAAATTCACCAAGTGTAGTATAGCAGTTCAGTTGAATTCAGAGTAGCAGCAGCAGTAGTAAGACAACAGTGGTAGAGAGAAATAGGTAATACAAGTACCATTTTGCATCAAGCAGTAGAGTACCAGTAAGGGGATAAGTAGTAGCTAGCCATCTCAAAAAACTTTCACAAATCAAAAAATTTGCATCAAGCTATAGAGTGTAGGCAGTAGACAGTAGAGTGTAGGTAGTAGAGTATAGGCAGTGGATTAATGTACAGCAGAGTTAAAACATGTTGCTCACAGAGGTCCCGTATACTATTAGGCTCGGTACCGACTGTACCACAGTGTCGATGGGGATGGCAAAGTTCACCCCAGATGAGATCCCAGATGAGGGGCATACATCAAATCTCACGTCAAATCTCAGTGGCCGGTCATCAGAGTTTGTTGACCAAATCTCACGTCAACATTGAAGAAATAGAGCAGCTGAAGGAGGAGATGGAGGACGAGCAGGAGGAGGCATTCTAATGTCAGCTAGTCTGATCTGTGAACGGAGTAGCACCATTTTACCAAAACAATGCAGGGTGGAGGTGAGAGGAGGGAGAACACATTCTTTAAAGGAAAATTGTGCTAATACAAGAGCACAACAAAATGGCAATCGCCCTAGAAAACCATATGAGTATTATTTGATTTGAACATGTAAACTGGCAGGAAACTAAAGCTCGAAAATCCATTTGTGTTGTGAACCTAGCAAGCAAGACACGAGCATCAAAGTTTTCCCCATGGAGTCTGGCACCAGGTACGCAAGAAGCTGAATGCAGTTCAAGTAGGAGGATGCCTTGAGGCATTCCATCAAACACCTTGCCTACACGAGCAAGATACAACAGGCCTCGCCTAGCCACTAACCATAGTGCATCGCCTTGGCATCAACAACTACGTATAGGTACAAACCCCTATGTGCGGTGTGGGTGGATGGGTGCAGGTGCGGGTGCGTGGGCAAATAGAGGAAAGCAAACACTAACAGTAGAGCATTCTCTCAACAAACCGTCGCAGGAGCAAATGAAGAGGTGGGTTGATGCGGATGTCCGTGAGATTCACGGCAGACGGGCAGTAGGGTGGTGTTCGACTTACCTCGAATCCCCTCTTCGAGAACTCCCACCCGTTTGGCGCTTGTGTAGCCGGCCGGTGTTGGCAGCGCCGCCTTACGCCTCAGCCTGCCGCGTTGGGGAATTCAGACGAGATGGCGAGCGCGAGACTTCTTAGTGGCCGGCGCTAGGGTTTTGGTGACGGGGCACCGGAGGAGCATGGGGGCGGGGCGCGGGCAAGGGAGAGGAGGACGGGGGCGCGGACCGGGCATGGGGAGGAGAACGGGGGCGGGGGTCGGTGCGCGAAGGAGCTCAATCGGCGGTGGAGATGGCGGCAGCGGCGTGAGATTTTGGCAGCCCTTCGGGGTAAAACTGAACCGTGCGAAAGACTTAGAATTTTGAGGGTGGGGACGGCTTATATAGGTTGCGATTAACCACGGCGGGCAACGTAACAGCCCGCCGCGAGAAATGTTTACCGCGGCGGGCGGTTACGTTGCCCGCCGTGGTTAATCTATTAACCGCGGTGGGCTCTGTTATATGCCCGCCGCGGTAAAGACAAGCAATCAGGACTGCTTATTATAAAACAACAGTATTATGGTCCTATCTCAAGAAACATTAAGGTCCAGCCCAGCTAATATGGTTATGATGACTGATGAGCGCTGCCCTCATGGCAGTCATTGCGGCCGACAACCCATCGGATGCCATGGAGTAGATTGATGCATGCATATAGAGTATCTAGGATTGTTAAATATAGAGTCTTTGGGATACATTATTACATATATGTCGCTGGGATACATATAGAGTCCACTACATTATTACATATATATATATATATATATGTCTCTGGGATACATAAATCATTTTGGTGCAGGTGCTTTCACCGTCCTCTTCTCACCATCGGGGTGGGCCCACGGCATCATCCTGGACTTGTTGAATCGGTCCTCGACGGCCTTGATCTTCTTTGGATGATCGGTAAAAAGCTCGAGCTCTGCGTAGTTGTTGTATTGTTCAGGACTCTGCACCCCATCAGCTCCCACAATCCACTGCTTTCCGGACACAACCACATACCTTTTTGGGTCCTCTGCATATATATAGTAGGCCACTTGTGCGACATTGGTTGCTATTACCCACGGGTCATCTTTGTAGCCGATACTTTTGAGGTCCACGGTGGTTAGCCCATAACTGTCCACTGCAACCGTATTCGGTTTGACCCACTGGCAACGGAAGACAGTTATGCGTAGGTTCTGGCCGTAGTCAAGTTCCCATATTTCTTCGACTTGCCCATAGTATTGCCTCCTCTGGCCCGTGTACTCTTCTTCGCCCTCGTATCGAACACCGTAGTTCTGTGCCGAGCTCTTCTTGTCCTTGTCTTTCATGTGGAACCTGTAGCCCTGGACGTCATACCCTTGCCACGTGGTGATTTGGCTAGATGGGCCTAACACAAGCCTCTTAACGGTCTCCGTATCTTCATCAGGGCATCCTTCAAGGGGTATGTGTTGCTCTTTGAGCCACTCTATGAAATTGCTCTTGTGATGGTTCTGGACCCATGCCTCCGTGCGTTGTCCATCATTAGCGGCGCGGATCTCTTCCAGGTTCTTTTCAATATATTTCTCCATGCTCACTAACTAATGAAGGATGATGTAATGAGCTTCTTGCACCATTCGGTTTGCCACATCGGTGCGCACTTTTTGGCCTATGCACCCCATCCCTAAGGTTTTGCCTTCGTGGTGATGGACAGGTAGCCCAATCACCCTCCCATCTCTTATGTACCTCATACACCAGTTCACGACCTCCTCCGTTGTGTATGCCTCGATCATAGAGCCCTTCGGGTAAGCGCGGTTATGGACGTATCTGTTGAGGGTGGACATGAACCGCTCATACATCCACATCTGGTGTAGGTACACAAGGCCTAGTTGATGGATCTGATCGACCATATGCATCATTAGGTGTGGCATAATATCAAAGTAAGATGGTGGAAAGCACATCTCGAGCTAGCAAAGGGTCTCCACGATGAACTCCTTCAGGGCAGGTAGCTCAGCCTTATCAATGACCTTCTGGGTGATGCGATTAAAGAAGTATGACATCCGTGTGATGACCATCTTCACGTACTCTAGATGGATAGCCCTAATCGCAATTGGTAGGAACACCGTCAGCATGACGTGGCAGTCGTGTGAGTTGTAGCCGGTCATTATGAGGTCTTTCATGGAGACCAGGCTCTTGATGTTGGAAGAGAAACCAGTCAGCACCTTGATACCCCTAAGCAACTTAAGAAAAGCCATCCTCTCGTCTTGCGTTAGGCTGTAGGCCGCACCCGGGATATCGACTTTACTGTTCTAAGGCGGTCCCGGGTGAAGGTCTGGCCTCATGCCTAGATTGACAAGATCCGTCCATGACTTGATACCATCCTTTGTCTTGCCCTTGATATCCAGTAGGACACCGATCGTGCTTTCGAAGACATTTTTCTCTAGGTGCATGCAGTCGATGGCATGGGGTGTATTCAGTTTTTTCCAATACGATAGGTACTTGAAGAAAATTGACTTCTTCTTGAAAGGAACGGCGGCGGGGACTTCCTCCGTCTGGTCCCGCTTTCGCTTCCTTGTCTGCTTGCTCCCCTCTTTAGGCGGCTTCTTCTTCTTTCCAAACTCCACCTGATCCATGTCCTTGACCATCTCATACACCTTTGTCCCCCAACTAGTCTGCGTCGGTTGATCACGCTGTGGCTCGTCCTGATTGTCAAAGTATTTGTTCATAATACTTCTTCTATACCTGTGATTTTTTGCGAGGAACCGTCTGTGCCTCATGTACACCATCTTATTGGATCCCTTAAGGTAAGTGTAGCAGGTCCCGTCGATGCAAATTACACAGCCGGTCTTCCCTTTGATCTGCCCCGACAGTGAGAAGAGACCGGGGTAATCGGTGATGGTGACAAAGATGATTGCTTTTAGTGTGAACTTCTCCTTGCGGGATGCATCCACCATCTGGACCCCACCATCAAATAGTATCTTCATTTCCTCCATGAATGGCTCCAGGAACACATCTATATCATTGCCGGGCTGCTTCGGTCCGGAGATAAGCATGGTCAGCATAAGGTACCTACGCTTCTGACATAGATGGGGAGGTAGGTTGTACATGGTGAGCACGACGGGCCAAGTGCTGTGCGAGCTGCTAAGCTCACCAAACGGGTTCATCCCGTCGGTACTTAGCATGAACCTAACATGCCTAGGCTCCTTGCCAAACTCCGGGTAGGCCTCATCGAAATCCTTCCACTGCTTGCCATCGGATGGGTGCCGTAGCTTGCCATCGTCGTTCAGGCGGTCAGCTGATGCATGCCAGGACATGAGCTTGGCATCGTCCGGGTTCCCGAATATTGCACGTAGGCGATTGGTCACAGGCAGGTACCACACCGATAGTGCTGGACTTTTCCTGTGCGTGTAACCCTCTTCTTCATCGTCCTGCTGAGCCAAGATCTGTTTGGCCACACTACTCTTCTTTGCCCCCTTCTTGTTCTTCTTCCGACCACCCTGCAAGCCTCCCTTGTCTTCTGCATCCACGCGGCAACCAGCATTTTTCTTGTACCGACTAAAGCCGCAGTGCAGACAACTCGTCAAATTCTCATACTCATTGCCCCGATACAGGATGCAGTGGTTAGGGCATGCATCAAACTTTCTAAGCTTCATCGCCACTGGCCGGATCAGCTTCTTGGCCCGATAAGTATTGGCGGGCACCTTGTTAGCCGTTGGGTACGTGGTGGCAAGGTAGCTTAACAACTCATTGAAGCTAGTGTCAGACCAACCATGACGAGCCTTCAACATCAACATATGGAGGTTAAAACGGAGCGCCATGCACTCCTTTGGACAATCACCGCTGTCCTTATAGAGAGGATCAACTGCCGCCTGCTTCAACTCTCTGAAATTCTCCAACCACTTTGGGCAACCCAACACAACGTCATCTTCATCGAAGTGTTTGACTAGATCTTCAACAAGCTACACATCCTCGGGTTGGCTCACAGTATCCTGACCATCACCACCGTCGCCGGCTTCGTCGGCCATGTCTTGCATTAGATCATCCACCGTGATGTAATCACAACAACTATTGTCACTGTCGGCTGGCGCAGCTACTGCGGAAGGATCTTTATTCACCGGTGGTGCTGTCGTCGTCGGCGTCGAAGAGCTCACTCCAGATGCACCGCCACTCGCACCAACTCTTTCGCCGTGAAATGTCCAGACTGTGTAGCCCTCGACGAAACCATACATGATCAAATGAGTTTGCACCTCGCTGTCTCGGTGGGCTTTCAGGTTCTTGCAACGAGAACATGGACATATGGTTGTCATCCGCTTCAGTCTCTCACGGTGAGCTTTACCAACCGCAATAAACTTCCTTAATTCAAAGAGGTACCGTGGATCATTCACTCTATCGATCCGGTACATCCATTCCGATCTATCCATCATATCTACGAACATTATCCATCACAATCAACATTAAATAAAGAAGAATTAGGAGAAATTGATGATTTTTACATCCAAAATCATGAAAAAGAGAGGAAATGACGATGTGAAAGATGAAGCATGCATCTATGATGAATCTAAAGTTAAAGAAATACATGACATCATTTTTTCCATTAAAATTGATCTAGATCTAGATCTAGATCTAAAGAGAACTCTAGGTGATGGAAATAGAGAGAGAGGATGGAAGGAGAGAGGGAGAGCCTTTATGAACCTCTAATGATGTCCTCCTCCCTCAAATCCAAGCCCTTCAACTCAAATCAAAAGTTTCCTCAAATTTTAGGGCAAAGCCTCCCCCCATGAGTTTTGAGAGAGGAAGACCTGTGGAGAAGATAGAGGGGCTGTGCTTTGTATTTGTACAGGCTTTACCGCGGCGGGCAACATAAAACGCCCGCCTCGGTAAATCAACTCTTTACCGCGGCGGGCAGTTTAAAGAGCCCGCCATGGTAAACCGTATTAACCGCGGCGGGCGATTCATACCGCCCGCCGCGGTAAATAACTATTTCCTGCGGCGGGCAGGTAAGGTTGCCCGCCTCGGTAAATCAATTTCCCACAGCGGGCGCCCCGGTGGCCGGCCTCGCTGGCCGGCCACCGGTTAACCATGGCGGGCAAAAGAGGTGCCCGCCACGGAGCGCATTTTGGCCACGCTGCGCAAATTGATTCCTGTAGTAGTGATCCCCGCACCCGCACCTCTCCTCCACGTCGACGAGCTCTCCAGCGGCGGTCATGGCGGCCTCCTTCTCCTCCTGACGGATCTGGCCGTCTACGCCCCTCCTCCGCCGCTTCTCCTCATCACCCCCGCCCCCGACCACCACCCCGTCGCTATCTTCTCCAGCTTCAGCGAGCTCGCTCGCCACCATCTTCTCTAGCTCCGGCGAGCCTCCCCCACCCCGACCTGGCCTGATCGCCCCTGCCGCCGCCAGCTCCCCTAAGCCACCCATCGACCATTTCCACTGCCTGCCTACCTGCCTCCCTCGGCCGGCCACTTCTATACCCGGGGGAGAGTTCATCGGAACCCTAGTCGTCGCACCGGAGCTGGGGAAGAAGACAGCGGGCGTGGGTGCGAGGGAGGAAGAAGAAGGCAGCAGCAGGAGGAGGAGATCCGGCCATCTGCGCCCTAGATCCAGCGGCTACAAAATCGAGTGATGGGAGCTCCTAATTCACCCGGGTGATGTTTAGCTTTTCTGAAGAAAAAACATCATCTCCTTAACCGTTGTTTCCACTGAATGACAAAGCCCACTTCACCGTCGTCTGAGCGCTCTCCTTTCGTAATTGGAACAAAAAAACAAGTCTATGAATATTTTCCTTATTAAAAACAATATCATTCATGCTTAGTCAAATACTCCCTCTGTCCTGTAATATAGTGCATTCTAGAAATTTTAAGATAAATTAAGAGAGAACATAAAAGACGCATGTACCCTAATTTTATTTTCTATTCAGACACTATCATCAACGTGATTAATGATGTTTGGCTAATAAATGGAAAGTATTTAATGCAAAACTGGTTTTTGTCCTCTAGAATGCATTATATTTTAGGACAAATTTTGAATGCTAGAATATACTTACAGGACAGAGGGAGTAGATCAAACATACAACACTCTTTTCATGAAATTTTGGAAGCATGTCTTTTGGTCTATCACTTGCATCCAATTTTCAAATTTACATTCTATGACGGTCTTAAATCAAAAGCAGTTTAAATAGTTCTATAAATAGAATGCGAAACATGCCAATTAAAAAAGAGATGTTGGAGAGTTTTATTGTTGCTACAGTAGCAACGTTCACTTCACTTCCTTTGCTTAACTAAATTGTCTTTGATTAAAATTACACCTTTTAGTTAAGAACCAAACAAAGATCTTAACCTTAAGAGGTGATTTTACCTTCCAACTTCCAAATGTTTATTTGTAGGCATCCAAGTTTATATTCATATAATATTTATACATTGATTGATTGTTACGTAAAAACACGGTGCTTTGTAAAATTCCACTTCAAAATTTGGTTGGTCATCAAGTTGTACAAACACAATTTTTTCCACAAGTTCACTTTTGGTAAATTTGTCCCCAACCAAAGCCCTGCACTTGACTTGAGACATGTGTACGTGCAATTGCCTAACCATTTATCTTTCCAAAGCCGTAAATAAGTACCATTTTGTAGAATAAATGTGGATAGATCTAGGAAACAGTCTTTTACCATTGTAAGGCTACACAGAAGATGAGAATATCTAGGTTTCTAATACACTACTTCACCAATAGTTTTGTCTTAAGCACTTCTTCCTAAGAAATTATTGCCTAGAACCATCCTCATTTATAAATTTGTGCATCCACTTGCTTAATAAACATTCATTTGAAATTCAAGGTTTAGAGTTTATAGACCCTCTTGATCTTTTGGCACACATAAAATCCCCTATTTAGATAAAATATATTTTTCTTGTTGCTTAAAAAATCTTCCTTTATATTCTTCAAAATTTAGAATATCAATAGGATTATAAAATCCATAAAGGGCCAATTAAATGGCCCGTTGTGCTAGGGAGCTGACGACCATGAAATTATGGGAGAGTTGTATTATTTTTTGTAGGAATCTAGTAGCAAGTTTCAAAAATATACGCAAGTCGTTTCCCCGGTGGACGAAAAGTACTAATCGCCCTACTGTGGGATGAAAAGTAAAGAAATCATTCTATCGTGGAATATTTTTTTTAGAAAAATAATTTTTAAAAACTAATAGTTCTACATGTAGACGAAAGGTGCCTTTTGTTTTATGGGTAGACGAAAAGTACCTTTTATCTACCAGTTATATAAAAGGGACCTTTTATTTTACGGGTAGATAAAAAGTGCAGCTATTTGCTAAAAAATATATTTTTTATGAGTTTTTTCACTAGTGTTTTAGCTATAGCAAGTTGGAGTAGCAGTGTTCTATATCATGACAATGATTTGGATGTCCAATAAGGATTATCATTGTAATATTATATATTTTTAATAGGTTTTTCTGACAATGTTGTAGATATACAAAATAACTTGAGTTGGAATAGCAATTTGTCTATACTAAGTTAGTGAGTTGGATTATGAGGATGAGGTTTGGCAATCTGTTGGAGCAAAGGTCTCTCATATCCTGAAGTTATTTTTGAGATATCTCTTGCAACCAGTTATCGGCGGGGAGAAGGAATAGGAGATTTGGTAGAGATACTCTTAGATCCCAAATGTCAAAATAGTTTCAATAAAGGTGTACTCCCTCCGTTCTAAATTATAAAATGTTTTAACTTTTCTAGATACATTGTTTTTACTATGCATTTAGACATAGTATATATCTAAATACATAGCAAAAGCCATGAATCTAGAAAAGATAAAAGAACGGAGGGGAGTAACAAGCAAAATTTCACAATTGGATATACACATAGCGGCAATATTTTGGAACGGAGAGGAGTAACAAGCAATATTCACCCTGTTCGCTTGTTGGTTTCAGCCAGCCCAAACCAGCCAGACAACAGTGTTTTCCTCTCACAATAAATCAGCACCAGCCAGCCCAAACCAGCCCAGAAACCAACCAGCGAACAGGCCGATTAGTGGCATTCCCTAAATATAGAGCATCTGACAATTGTACGTAGACATATATACACATCCACACATGAAAAAGAAAGTCTCCGGTGATATTTTGTTGGCGGCAATGGTGAGAGAAAGAGGTATAAGGAAGGGATGGCAAGGAGAGGTGCGTGTGTGGACTCCCCACAGCAGGCTTTGCATGCAGTGTTGCAGAGAAGCTCACGCTGCGCGAACCCCCCCGTCCGAGACTATCGAGCTAAAGGTGGCCTGTTGTTTACTCGTTTCTATAGAGTGCTACATGTACCACCAAGCTAGCTATTGTTTCGCTGAAATTTGACTTATACTAATTTGTTACGAGAGAAAAATAATATTCGTTTTCTGAAAAATACTGCTGAACTAGTGCAGACGAACAGGGCTAAAATTTGGCCCACGAAAGCATAATTCAAAGCTTATGCAGCACACAGACGGAGGGCGAATTACGATTCACGCACAATGTCTATTTGAGCTAAGGGAATAGCTTATTTCTTTTTGGTACATGTTTTAAGCCCATATCGGGTAAACGTTTCAGGCCGATAATTCATTTTTTTGTTTTTCCTATTTATTTCCTTATTTTCTCTTTTTTATTTTCTTCTATTACGTGGTTTTTTATTTTTTATTTTCCTTTTTTCTTTATTTTCCTTTTTATTCTTTTTGTTATCCTATTTGATTGTTTCTTCTTCATCTTTTTTACTACTAGGTATAGTATTATTTTCGTGGATAGGCACATTACTCCTAAACTAGATCATGTAAAATTTTATTTTCTCTTTTATGTGTTTTTCCAAGATTTTTCATGTGCATTTTAAATTGTTCTCACATTATTCTTGAGATGTTTCATGGTGTGTTATAGTTGTTCTTATGGTATTTATATTTTGTGGTGTATTTTGCAATGTTCTTATTTTCATGGTGTGTTTTTTGTTCGTGCAGTATTCATGGATGTTCCACAGTATGTTTCCAATTGTTCGTGCAGTATCTGTGATGTTTTATGGTATATTATGGGTGTCCGCGGGAGTAATCATGAGATGTTCGATGGTGCATTTTTATTGTTTCCACATTCTTCATGAGATGTTTCATGGCGTTTTTTAATTTCTTTCACTCATTGTTCTCTTTCTTTATTAATTCTATTTAAAAATGTCCTCCCATCATGCTTTAATTTCCCTTTATTTCCTCATATCTAGTTAGTTCCTTGTACATCATTAATTTATTGTGATTATCTCATCCATTATTATTTTAATCATAGCATATATTTCTTGGAGGTAGAACATTTGTATTTTAAGGTGAACGTTTTTCTTTAGAACCTAGAATGTTTTTCTCATGAAGCGAAAAAGTTTCTCTCCTGAACCTAGAATATTTTTTACGTGGACATTTTTCTCATGACCTAGGACATTTCACGCATGAAGCGAGAATATTTTTTTTGCGAACCTAAAACATTTTTCTCCTAAATATAGAATATTATTCTTCTGAACTAGAGCTAAAGGTGCTAATGGGCTGGAAATCACACTGTAACCAGATAAAACCATTTTATAAAGATGCGTGGCCTCCACCTAGCTTCTTTTTAGTGGCGGTTGTTTGGGAAGAAGAGAACCAGAGAGAAACGAATGAACCAGAACAGGTAGCGCCGGCGATGCCATTCTACGCGTAACAACGGAACAGTGAGCTGAGCCGCATGGGAAGCCTACTCCGGCCCAACTACACGAGTATTCAGCCTTCTAATTCTCTTGCCACAGTCTGGGGCGATGCCATCTCTGGCCCTGTTCGCCGTACTGTTTCAATGAAGGAACAGTATTTTTCTTTTACAATAAATCAGCGAACTTCAGCGAAGCGAGCGTTCTCATGCAATCATGAGTTCCTGACACTGTGCATCATCTAACACCAGACTGATCCAGTCTGCTTGTGAAACCATGGGTTGGAACCATTTGAAGTCCATTTCCCAGCATCAATTTCCAACACGTCCCAAACAAGCAGTACTAATATTACTCGAGCAGTAGCAACGGCCCTGTCCCAAACAAGAGTAGGTGCCGCAGCATATACCAACTTGGTAAGCTAGCTAAATTAGCATTTCTGCCGTAGCATACCATCTAACCTACCGATCTCTGTCTCTCGTAACAAGCATAAAACATTAATTTATCTCACCCTTTCAGCCAAACAAAAAGGAGACACCCCATTCTAAAAATTTAGGACGACACCATCCTGTCCCACCTTATCCCCAAACCAAACATAGCCTAGAGTGTGCAACTCAGAGACCACACAGCAAAGAACAAACACTTCATCATAGAAAAAGAAACGGTAATGCTGCACGCAGGGCAACCGTTTGCCCGGACGCTTGTTTCTTGGGCTTGCAGACCGGCCCAACAACCTGCTTCCCTCCATCAAATCAACTAGACACTTCGACAGAACTAGACGATGCGATATTTCCTCGCTCCACCTCGCGACGTTCTCCATCATATCGCTGCACCCGTGCTGCCGCTCGCTGCGGTCGCCTCCACCGCACTGCCCGCTCGCCACGACCACCTCCACCGCGTTGCCCGCTCGCCATGGCCGCCTCCACCGAGCCGGCGAGCCTCCTCGTCGCCACCGGGGTCTGGCTGCTCATCGGTGCCACTGACTGGCCGGGCAAATGCAGCAGCAGCCGCCGCACAGGCACAGCTAGCCGCACCACCATCCTCGGCTGCTAGCTGGCCGAAATCGGGCGTTCTCCGCTCTTCACTGCGTCGTACAAAAGAGGAATGGTGAAAAACACATGTCGCAAGCGTATGTTTCAAGTGTTTTAGATGTTTCAGAGGTATGTTGCAAGTGTTTCAGATGGATACTGTAAAAGTAGAACGGGATGTTGCATATGTTGCAATGGTTGTACACATATGTTGCGAATGTTTGTTCCCAATGTTTCATCTTTGTTTTCAGACGTATGTTGCAAGTGTGTTGATGTTATGTTTCACACATATGTTATAAGTGTTTTAACTGGATGTTGCGTGTGTTTACAATGGTTTTCAAGTGTTTTTCCGGTGTTTTTTCAAGTGTTTCAGAAACATATTTCATCTGTATTCAAACGTATGATGCAAGTGTTGCGTCTGAGTGTTTCAAAAATAGATTGGGTGTTACACATGAGATGCACGTACAAAGCGGGAGAGGGAGGCACTTGGCGCAAGCGGTCCCCGTGTGTAGTCTGGTAGTGCGGGCATCGACTGAGGCACGGGCCCGTATGCCCGAGCGAAACGTAAGCACCGGTGGAGGTAGGCTGGCGCGAACGAGTGAAACGAAGTGCAGCGCGGGCATCCGGGCGCTAGCACTACCGTAAAAACAAAGAACAGATGACGTTGATGATCTCCTTGGACCTTGGTCTTACACGATGACAAGTGATCAATGATAATAACATACATAATATAGAGACAAGTCGAGCGTGTTATGCATGTGTGTGACGAACTGACGAGATACAAAGGGAGTGGAGAATACCTACTACAAAACCGGGCCAAACTTGCAACAGCCCCATATCTGAGCTGTTTTAGCACCAATAACACGTGGGGGGGAAAGCGATCGAAGGCACCAGCGCGGTGCAGCTGTGCAGTAAGTGGAGCTACCTGCCAATATGGAAGTAGATATCAGACAAGCAT